>NC_092343.1:190295000-190455000 GCF_046630445.1 Rutidosis leptorrhynchoides
AATGATTATGATAAACTAATGGACTCACCAACCTTTTGGTTGACACTTTAAAGCATGTTTATTCTCAGGTATGAAAGAAATCTTCCGCTGTGCATTTGCTCATTTTAGAGATATTACTTGGAATCATTCATGACATATTTCAAAAGACGTTGCATTCGAGTCGTTGAGTTCATCAAGATTATTATTAAGTCAATTATAGTTGGATATATTATGAAATGGTATGCATGCCGTCAACTTTCAATGTAAAGAAAGTTTGTATTTTAAAAACGAATGCAATGTTTGTAAAATGTATTATATAGAGGTCAAGTACCTCGCGATGTAACCAAATGTAATGTATTCGTCCAGATGGATTAGGACGGGTCATGAAAGTTGGTATCAGAGCGGTGGTCTTAGCGAACCAGGTCTTGCGTTAGTGTGTCTAACTGATAGTTGATTAGATGCATTAGTGAGTCTGGACTTCGACCGTGTCTGCATGTCAAAAGTTTTGCTTATCATTTCGTGTCGAAAATTTCCTACTTATCATTCTTAGGGAATCACTTGCTTATCATTCTTAATCTAGACATATCTTATTGCCTGGATTGCATGAATAGTGTACAGATAAAATTCATATCTTAGTGTATCTGCTAATTCATATCTTAGCATATCTGTTACTGTAAACTTTTCCTAACATATTCCGTATATTCCTCCGTAACTTATGAGATTTTGGTATTATATATGCATATGTAAATTATGTATTGCAGGGTACTATTCTACATCCTATAATCTATTTCTTATCGAAAAATCCTTCATCTGATTGTACGAGATGAATCCTTCAACCAGTTCGAATCCCTCAGATTTCGATAGCTATCCTGATAATTATTCCGACAGCTATTCCGAAATGGATTTTCACTCGAGCTCCGAAAGCAGTATAACCGGAATGAATCAACCAATCATCCATCCCCAATTCATCGGATGGGTTCATAGTCGACTTAATCAATGGAGACGCAAAGAAGGCGATCCTTTCCATCAACCAAATTCACCTCTTGGGTATTTTAGGCCCGAACCATGCTCGAGTGTTGTTTGGATTAAAACTATCATTTTAATGGGTCAAATTTGTATTACATTTGATTAAGGGCCTTCGTGCCTTTTTGTAAACATTAAACTTATTGTAGGTTTAAACGGGTTATATGAAACAGTTTACATCATGCGACCATGCGAATGGCGCGTTAGTGGTTTATTATATTATAAAAAAAATATTATTCGGGTTAAATACGGGTGGGTTGTTTCAGATATTGCTAAAATCCTTAGCTTTATTGATCATTAAAGAAAGTTATAAACAGCCAATACAAAAGAACTCAAACGTCGTGTGCCAGACTCCATTTAAATTATATCATAGCTAACTAAATCGGATCAAATCATGACTTACGACTTTTGTAGTTCCTAAAGTCTCGGTCTTTAGAAAATAAAGACTTTATTTATGTAACAACCCTAATTTTTCCGTTACTTCCGTTAAGTGTCAGTTAATTAATTTAATGGTGATTACTTGAAATCTTGTGTATTTGATTTAATTAAAAGCATACTTTTATTTCGGATAATGAAATACGTAAAAAGTGATACGGTTTGAATAACAACGAAAGTGTTTTTCGGGATAATGATTTACACGGAGTAAAAATTATTAATTATTTTAAATAATTCTTAATTTAGACAAATAAATTTAATTTATTAATTGTTTTAATAAATTGGATCACTTGGTTGCGTTTAAACGTTCCATTAACGTTCTGGTATTTCGGTACGGTTAAACGGCACTAGAAACGGACCACGCGAACATGTAACTAAGAAAAAACGAGCCCGAGACCCCCTAGTGGGCCATTTGGCCGAACACCCACCCCTTCCCCCTTGTTTTTCTTTTTGGGATACTTGTGGTTTCTTTAGTCCATGTTCTAGTTAATTAGGGCCTTAAAAGGGAGTATAAATTAGCATGTAATCATCTAAACCCTCACATAACCCTAAACTAGTTGACAGTCTCCTCCATCCCTCTCTTCTTGTTCGTCGATCACCATAACCAACACATCACCATCAATTTTTGTTTGTTTGCTCTTGCACTCTACACGAAA
Source organism: Rutidosis leptorrhynchoides (assembly GCF_046630445.1). Lineage (NCBI taxonomy): Eukaryota > Viridiplantae > Streptophyta > Magnoliopsida > Asterales > Asteraceae > Rutidosis > Rutidosis leptorrhynchoides. The sequence goes on from NC_092343.1 coordinate 190,297,094, forward strand.
GTTGTTGCTTTGATCATTCTCTACGCGTTGGTATAAGCTAATTGATTGCTAGAGGTATAAAACTCAAAACCCTAATTTTTAATTTTAATTTTTCAATCAATTAGACATGGTGGATGTTGTAATAGTCAACTCCATGACCAATTGCGTGTTATTGATTGCTATATTGCGTTGTTTGTATGTTTTGTGTAAAATTCATTTTTGAATCTGACCTAAACCATATGTATAACACGAAATTTGTAAGACCCTAATCATTATTGTACAACAGTGTAAATATAGTACATAGAGTGTGGGTATTTTTGTGTAATTAAACAGAAATCAGAAACTGCCCAGAACATTGTGCGCGCCGCGCACACTTAAGGGAGCGCGCCCCGCCCCCTTACTGTAGCCGGATTCTGTTTCTTTTAATGAGATATTTTGGAAGGGCTTTTTGGTAAATTCACTTGGAAACGAGTTAAAGGCTACCAGATCAGTAAGTGGAGTATCATAACTCCATTATCAACTACCAAATCCTTTTCACTTCAATTCTAGAGAGAGAGAAGAGTTCTTGAGTGAGAAAGCTCAAATCTAAGAGGAAGAAGTTGATTTCGGGCCAAAGCGCGTGTGTTAAAGTTGTTCATCTAATCACTAGCTATGTTGTGATTGTGGTGGTATGCTCTAATCTTGATTTCCTTATTTTAATTTATTTAAGGGTTAGGGTTTGAGTTAGTGATGAACATAAAACCCATATTTGGTGATTTTGGGTGTTCTTGGGTAAAATTGAGTCACGAGGACTCAAAGTTGACTAACCTATGGTTTTGAAATGATAAATGTGTTTATGTGTCTTAATTGGTTAGTTAATTACTAGCACACCTAGTTATTTAGCAAATGGGTGTTGTTTGGGTTTGAGGATGACTTAAAATGGGTGTGTTGGTTTTAAAATGGTCAAAGTGTTAATGATTGACCTAGTTGGGAAATATGGGTATGAAATACCCTTATTGTGTATTAGTTAGTGTTGTTGGACCTTAATCACTAGCTTTGAGTGATTTATGATGGTCTTGACCTTAAAGGGGCGGTTTTGGCGATAATGAGGCATTTAATGCAATTAAGTCATTAAATGCACATAAGTGAATTGTTGGTATTTAGTCCAACTAGTTTGTGTGTTGATTGAAGTACTTATTATATTAGGTACTTTGATTTGAAGCTTGCAGAAGTATAAAACCGTCACCGAATCGTTAAGGTGAGTGGAATAATTATATGCGTAGGTATATAATGTATCTATTTGTTGTAGCGTGAGATATGAAGTGTCGAAGTGCTAAGACACCACGTTTCACGTGACGAGAGAAGTGTCGAGGTGTTAAGATGCCACTCGAGGTGAAGCATCGAGGTGTTAAGATGCCACCTAGGAGTGAAGTGTCGAGGTGTTAAGACGCCACTCCGTAAAATAAAGAGTGAAGCATCGAGGTGTTAAGTTGCCACTCGGGGTGAAGTATCGAGGTGTTAAGATGCCACCCGAGGGTTTAGTGATACGAGGTGTTAAGTACACTAATGGATGTTATGAACACCGATGGCCTTTCGAGCGCCATTCCCTTGTACGATTGGTTAACCATGGTTATTGTATTGTAGCATAAGCATTTTATATTGTTCGAATTATATATATGCTATTGTTGTGCTAGCGTGTGGTTTTGGAGGTTAATAGCTTTGTAATTGAGATAATAAGCTAATTACATTGCTAGCATGTATGCGGTATGTTGTAAGTGTTTGCAAGTAGGTATAATTATATATGTATGTGTATAACTATTGCATTCACTAAGCGTAGGCTAACCCTCTCGTTGTTTACCTTTTTATAGGCTCCGGCGTGGACAAGGGTAAGGGCATTCGTTTGGACTAGTGATCTTGCTTTTCGTTATGTTAGGAGAAGCTTTTTGGGACAATTAGCTTTTGAAGTTTGACAGAGATTTGGGTAGTTTAACCCCCAAACATCATGCTCTAGTGTCGTTTGGAAAATAAACTAATTGGGTTGAAACTTGTATTTTTTACGAAACTCGTAATTTGGGCATATGTGGGCCCGGCGTCGTAAAACTCCTTTTATTATTGGAATGCGTTAGTTTTACATATTATAACATGTTGTGAAAAGCGTTTAATCTAAATACGTCGGAAAGTGGGTGATCTTTTTTGGAAAAATGGCAAATCCGGACAGAAGCTGCTAGGCAGCCTGCGCGCCGCACACAGGCTGGGCTGCACGCCGCGCACCCAGTCTGGGCAGCCCTGTTTTGAAATTTTTTTTATGGTCTTTTTTCGATGGCATAAAGTGTTGGGTTATTACAAGTGGTATCACAGCATGGTCTAAAGGATTTAGGCGACATGAGATAGGTGCCTAGACATAGACTTTATTGTGTATGTGCTTTATGCGGGACTTGTAGGAGACGGATCGGACCGGGATTGGTTAGTGCTTAGGTTTATGTGAACTTACCTTGCGCTAATTGTTTTGTGTTGTGTTAGCAATCATCAAGTGAGATAGACGTTGTACTAGCAAGTTAATCGACGTGCTCGCGTAACAATGATTAGCTACCATTATTACGGGTTCAAATCGTGTCAAACGAGCGATGTACGACGATTGTTGAGCAAGATGGGGTAGTGTGGTATATACATACATATGTGTTGTGTCCTTTCATTTCGTTATTTAACCAATTCCGTTTTATAGAATGAAGACGAGAAACAGACCCGAAAATGATAATGGGGGCACGAGTGAGGACGCCGAGTTCACAGCCAAAGTTAAGGCCATCTTTAAAAAGCAAAAGGCGGAATTTCTTGCGGACGTTCGAAAGGTCTTCCAAGATTCGGTTGATGAGCAAATAACCTATCTAATTAATGAACAAATGAAGGCCACGATCGAAGAGGCACTTGATGCTAGAAATGTTTATCCTCGAGGCGAAGGGGGTGATGGTAATGGTGGGAATGGAAGGCGGGACTTCCATTACAAAAATTTCAAGGATGCTAAACCCCGATGTTTAATGGGCTACGAGATCCGTTGAAAAGCACATGTTAGATCTCCGACATCGAGGGGGCTTTTCGTACCGCGAAATGTCCTCCCGAGAAGAAGACGAGGTACGGGTCTATCATGTTGCGTGAGGAGGCCAAGTTGTGGTGGGATGATAAAATCCAATTATATGGTGAAGAGCAATGCATGAGCTTGACGTAGGAGGAGTTTAAGAAGGAATTTTTCAAAGAATACCGAACTTCTTCCGACCTTGATAGAATTCGGGACGAGTTGCACAATTTGCGACAAGGTTCAATGGACTTGGTTACTCTCAAGTCTACCTTCTTGGCAAAGACTCGTTTTTGTCCGGAATATGTTGGTGACGATCACAAGTTGATGAAAGATTTCTATCGAATTAGTCGGGGAATGGCTAAGTCTTTTGAAGAGTTATTTGAATTGGCTCGGGGTTTTGAACCGGAAGTTCCAAAGAAAAGTAATTTCTCTTTTTCTAAAAGAAATTTTGAAGGTTCTAGTCATTCGAACTTTTCAAACAAGAAGAACAAGAACAAGAAGGGTTCTGAAAGTGTCAATAGCGTGAAGAAGGGCGCTTCCGGGGGGTTTTCTTATACGTGCTACAATTATGGGCAAACGGGTCATATGGCTCATGATTGTCCGAATCCATCTTCCGGAAACAAGCTCACTTGTTTCAATTGCCAAAAGCAAGGACACCGAAAGTCGGAGTGTCCCGATTTGAACAATGATCATGTTAAGCGGCTAGAAAAGGCGGCGGGGACGGCTAGGGGTTGTAATTATTTTATGACCAATGATGAGGCCAAACAATCCAAAGAAGTTGTCTCAGGTACTTTCATGGTTAACTCTAATCCGGCACGGATACTTTTTGATAATGGTGCTAATTTGTCGTTTGTGTCTCCAAGATTTGTGCCTAAGTAATATAAACCGCTAGCTAAGTTAAGTCATCCGGTAGAAGTCGAAATAGCGGATGGCAAGACGGTGCTATTAGTTGATGTGTGTAAAAATTGTAATGTTGTGTTTGGTGCCGAAAACTTTAAAATTAATCTCATCCCGATGACTTTGGGTGATTTTGATATCGTTGTTGGTATGGATTGGCTCGATCATAATAGAGCCGATATTGCATGCCATGAAAAATCTATTCTTGTAAAGACCCCAAGTGGGGGAGAGTTAATTATTCATGGTGATAAGCGAAGAAGAATTATGCCGATATGCACTTTTGCACGGGAACGTCGTTTCCTTGTTAATGGTGGCATGGCTTTTCTTGCCCATGTTGTTGATACTCGTGATGAGCCACCATCCATTCGTGAAATTCCGGTGGTTAGTGAATTTGAAGAAGTTTTTCCGGATGAGTTGCCGGTGTTCCGGCGGAAAGACAAGTTGAATTTCCCATTGAGTTGGTTTCGGGGGCTACCCACATTCCTAAAACTCCTTATCGTTTAGCGCTGACGGAAATGCAAGAGTTGTTAAATCAAACACAAGAGTTACTCGAGAAGGGTTTTATTCGACCGAGTGCTTCACCATGGGGCGCTCCGGTTTTATTTGTGAAGAAGAAGGATGGTAGTATGCGGATGTGCATCGATTATCAGGAGTTGAATAAAGTGATGATCAAGAATCGTTATCCATTGCCTCGGATTGACGATTTGTTTGATCAACTCTAAGATGCAACGTATTTCTCAAAAATTGACCTACGGTCCGGCTATCACCAAATGCGGGTTCGTGAGGAAGATATTGAGAAAACGGATTTTCGAACGCGTTACGGGCATTTTGAATTTGTGGTAATGCGTTTTGGTCTTACGAATGCACCGGCGGCATTCATGGATCTTATGAACCGAGTGTGCCAACCTATGTTGGACAAGTCGGTAATTGTGTTCATTGACGACATACTTGTTTATTCGAAAAGTATGAAGAAACATGAACATCATTTGCGTGGTGTGTTGAAGACGTTGCAGAAGGAGAAGTTGTATGCTAAATTCTCCAAATGTGAATTTTGGCTAAGGGAGGTTCAATTCCTTGGCCACATTGTGAACAAAGATGGTATTCAAGTAGATCCGGGGAAGATGGAGACGATGAAGAGTTAGGGACGACCGACTACTCCTACGAGAATCCGAAGTTTTCTCGGATTGGCCGGTTATTATCGTCAGTTTATCCAAGACTTTTCTAAGATCGCTTCTTCATTGACGAAATTGACGAGGAAGAACGCGAGGTTTAATTGGGAGAACGAGTAAGAAATTGCTTTTCAATTGTTAAAAGAGAAATTGTGTCAAGCTCCGGTGTTAGTGTTGCCGGAAGGGGTAGAAGACATGACGGTTTATTGTGATGCTTCTTTAAATGGGCTCGAGTGTGTTCTAATGCAAAGGGGTAAAGTCATCGCTTATGCCTCTCGACAATTAAAGGAACACGAAATGAGATATCCGACTCATGATCTTGAGTTAGCGGCGGTTGTGCATGAGTTGAAAATTTGGTGCCATTACTTGTATGGTGTCAAGTGTACGATTTATTCAGATCATAAGAGTTTGAAACATCTCTTTAACCAATGAGATTTGAATTATCGTCAATGTAGGTGGATGGATGTGGTAAAGGATTACGATTGTGAAATAGTTTATTATCCGGGTAAGGCGAATGTGGTTGCGGATGCGTTAAGTCGAAAGAGTCATCACCCGGCGTTACGATTGGGATTGTTACATATGATTATTACTAACGATTTTCTTGAAAAACTTGGTGAGATTCGTAAAGAAGCTTACGTTCACAACAAACATGATGAACAGATTGTGGGGCAAACGGAGTTTATTACTTCACGCCCGCTTGGTTTGTTGTACTTTTAAGGAAGGGTGTGGGTGCCTAAGATGGGGGATTATCGACGAGTGCTACTTGATGAAGCACATAAGTCAAAGTATTTTATTCATCCGGGCGCGACAAAAATGTATCTTGATTTGAAGAAGGAGTATTGTTGGCCAGGCATGAAACGTGATGTTGTTAAGTATGTTGAGTAATGCGTCATGTGTTTGCAAGTTAAAGCCGAACACCAAAAGCCGTATGGTAAGTTACAACCGTTAGAAATCCCGAAGTGGAAATGGGAGCACATTACCATGGATTTCATCACAAAGTTACCTAAAACGGCGAGGACCCAATTTGATTCGATTTGGTTGATCGTTGATCGATTGATGAAAAGTGCTTTGTTTCTTCCCATTCGGGAAGCGATATTGTCAGAGACCTTGGCTAAGTTGTTCATCAAGGAAGTGATATCGAGACATGGGGTTCCTATATCTATTATTTCAGATCGAGATACTCGTTTTACATCTTGGTTTTGGGAAAAGTTTCATGAAGATATGGTACACAATTGAAATTGAGCACGGCGTATTATCCTCAAACGGATGGTCAAACCGAACGTACGAACCAAACATTGGAGGATATGTTACGGGCGTGTATTATTGATTTCAGTGGTAGTTGGGATGAGCACTTGCCTTAGGTGGAATTCTCGTACAATAATAGTTATCATACTAGTATCGGGATGCCACCGTATGAGATTCTTTATGGGCGAAGATGTCGAACTCCAATTTGTTGGGTTGAAGTGGGACAAAAGGAAATCGGGAGTACCGATTTGGTGTTAGAGACGAATAGCAAGATTGATATGATACGGGCTCACTTGAAAAAGGCTCAAGATAGACAAAAGTCATATGCCGACAAACGTAAGCGAACGATTGAGTTCCAAGAAGGTGACATGGTGATGCTTAAAGTTTCACCATGAAAAGGTGTTATTTGATTTCGAAAACAGGGAAAGTTAGCTCATCGGTTTATTGGACCATTTAAAATTTTAGGTCGTGTTGGTGAAGTTGCGTATCATTTGGAGTTACCCAAAGAGCTTGCGGGATCCATAATACATTCCATGTTTCCCATCTCCGTAAGTGTCTTGCGGATGATTCATCATGGGTGCCTTTAGAAGAAATTGAGCTAAACAATAAGCTAGAGATATTGAGGAGCCGATTGTTATACTCGATGAGAAGGTCAAAAGGTTGAGAAATAAAGAGGTGAGAACTTTTAAAGTTCAATGGCGTCGTAGTAAAGGTTCCGAGTTTACTTGGGAGCCCGAAGAGTTTGTGTTAGTTTATCTTCCCTCTTGTCATGCGGCTTGGATCGCGAGGACGCGCTCCGATTCAAGTGGAGGAGAGTTGTAAGACCCTAATCATTATTGTACAGCAGTGTAAATATGGTATATAGAGTGTGGGTATTTTTGTGTAATTAAACAGAAGTCAGAAACTGCCCAGAACATTGTGCGCGCCATGCACACTTAAGGGAGCGCGCCGCGCACCCTTACTGTAGCCGGATTCTGTTTCTTTTAATGAGATATTTTGGAAGGGCTTTTTGGTAAATTCACTTGGGAACGAGTTAAAGGCTACCAGATCAGTAAGTGGAGTGTCATAACTCCATTGTCAACTACCATATCCTTTCCACTTCAATTCTAGAGAGAGATGAGAGTTCTTGAGTGAGAAAGCTCAAATCTAAGAGGAAGAAGCTGATTTCGGGCCAAAGCGCGTGTGTTAAATTTGTTCTTCTAATCACTAGCTACGTTGTGATTGTGGTGGTATGCTCTAATCTTGATTTCCTTATTTTAATTTGTTTAAGGGTTAGGGTTGTAGTTAGTGATGAACATAAAACCCATATTTGGTGATTTTGGGTGTTCATGGGTAAAATTGAGTCATGAGGACTCAAAGTTGACTAACCTAGGGTTTTAAAATGATAAATGTGTTTATGTGTCTTAATTGGTTAGTTAATTACTAGCACACCTAGTTATTTAGAAAATGGGTGTTGTTTGGGTTTGAGGATGACTTAAAATGGGTGTGTTGGTTTTAAAATGGTCAAAGTGTTAATGATTGACCTAGTTGGGAAATATGGGTATAAAATACCCTTATTGTGTGTTAGTTAGTGTTGTTGGACCTTAATCACTAGCTTTGAGTGATTTATGATGGTCTTGACCTTAAAGGGGCGGCTTTGGCGATAATGAGGCATTTAATGCAATTAAGTCATTAAATGCACATAAGTGAATTGTTGGTATTTAGTCCAACTAGTTTGTGTGTTGATTGAAGTACTTATTATATTAGGTACTTTGCTTTGAAGCTTGCGGAAGTATAAAACCGTCACCGAATCGTTAAAGTGAGTGGAATAATTATATGCGTAGGTATATAATGTATCTATTTTTTGTAGCGTGAGATGTGAAGTGTCGAAGTGCTAAGACACCACGTTTCACGTGACGAGTGAAGTGTTGAGGTGTAAAGATGCCACTCAGGGTGAAGCATCGAGGTGTTAAGATGCCACCTAGGAGTGAAGTGTCGAGGTGTTAAGACGCCACTCCGTAAAATAAAGAGTGAAGCATCGAGGTGTTAAGATGCCACTCGGGGTGAGGTATCGAGGTGTTAAGATGCCACCCGAGGGTTTAGTGATACGAGGTGTTAAGTACACTAACAGATGTTATGAACACCGATGGCCTTTTGCGAGCGCCATTCCCTTGTACGATTGGTTAACCATGGTTATTTTGTTGCAGCGTAAGCATTTTATATTGTTCGAATTATATATATGCTATTGTTGTGCTAGCATGTGGTTTTGGAGGTTAATAGCTTTGTAATTGAGATAATATGCTAATTGCGTTGCTAGCATGTATGCGGTATGTTGTAAGTGTTTGCAACTAGGTACAATTATATATGTATGTGTATAACTATTGCATTCACTAAGCGTTAGCTTACCCTCTCGTTGTTTACCTTTTTATAGGCTCCGGCGTGGACAAGGGTAAGGGCATTCGTTTGGATTAGTGATCTCGCTTTTCGTTATGTTAGGAGAAGCTTTTTGGGACGATTAGCTTTTGAAGTTTGACCGAGATTTTGGTAGTTTAACCCCCAAACATCATGCTCGAGTGTCGTTTGGAAATTAAACTAATTCGGTTGAATTTTGTATTTTGTACGAAACTCGTAATTTGGGCATATGTGTGCCCGGCGTCGTAAAACTCCTTTTATTATTGGAATGCATTAGTTTTACATATTATAACATGTTGTGAAAAGCGTTTCCTCTAAATACGTCGGGAAGTGGGTGATCTTTTTTGGAAAAATGGCAAATCCGGATAGAAGCTGCCAGGCAGCCTGCTCGCCGTGCACAGGCTGGGCTGCGCGCCGCGCACCCAGTCTGGGCAGCCCTGTTTTGAAATTTTTTGTATGGTCTGTTTTCGGTGGCATAAAGGGTTGGGTTGTTACGAAATTAGTAGGTAATATGTATCTAGATGGAAAGCTATCAAAAATTAATAAGTTTCTCACAAGAATCACTTGATTTCGTTAAGAATTGCTCCCATTATGCTTATTTGAAGTTTTGACATGATTATGCTTTGAATACGAATTTCCTGAGTAAAATGCTTATTTATTAGGAATGTGAGATGTTGAACAACTTAAATATAATTAAAAATCACTCAAATTAGACTTAAGAATTATGTGAATCGGATTCTTAATGCTCATGATATGCTAGATTGATTGTTTGCGACTACTTTTGTTAATCAACACTTAAAACTGATGCAAGAGACTAATTTAAAGTAACTTCTAGAATATAATCTTTTGATTTTTAAAAGTACATTATTATTAATTCACTTTTCATGTAGATTATGCATACTAATTGTTCTTAGATGTCCGGATAATTGCGTTTGAAAATGACTACCAGAATAGAGTCAAATTTGTCTCATATGCACAAAGTTTGGTATAATGTAAACTAGAAGTTGATTGGAGACTTGCCCTTATGATATGTGGATATTTGTATGTTAATAAGCATATTACAATTGAATGTCAACATGTGAAATGTGACGCCCCGTACAAAATCATCATGTACGGATCATCAACAACAGGATCATTACAAGGTTAAACACTATATGCTGTTTGAAAACCAGTTTGCATTCATAAAAAGATAGCGTTTTACAAAAGATAACGTGCTTCCTATGAATAGAAGCATTAACATAAGTATGTGACCCAAAGATCTGTGATTGAGACATCTCTAAGTAATGCAGCGGAAGTCTAACACAGAAAGTCTGTAACAGCAAGTCGATAACACCAAGACAGCAAGTCTACCAGTGAAAGCAACAACGTCTAAGCACCTGAGAAATACATGCTTAAAAATGTCAACACGAATGTTGGTGAGCTATAGTTTGTTTGTAATCAGTAAGTAATGTAGACCACAAGGTTTCAGTGCTTCAACCAGCAGTTTAAATCAGTATTTCAAATAAGTATGAAAAGTATATGCTTAACCGTGGACACCCGGTAACTAGACATAACGTATATATATCACCCCCTAACAGTACACTTGGTGAGTGCGTTTATCCTCGAAGTATTAAACACCTGTTGTCTGCTAGCGCGACTAGCCCGAGTGGGGTTGTCAAACCTTATGGATCCATATCTAAGATTCGCGTCTACCGGTTCAGAAACCAATAGTTAAACGTTACCGAGCTAAGGGGAATCTTTGTGCTGTTAAGTAACCCACACATATATATCAAGTTTAAGTTCTCGTGTATAGTATGTAAAATGTAAAAAGCGCATGTATTCTCAGTCCCAAAAACAGTAAAAAGTAATAAGGGATGCCATAACTCACAGCGAAAGATGCAGTAAAAGTTGGTATGAAAAGTATGCAAGTAGTAAGTCAGTCCAGACAAGTAAGTTGGTCGATCCAAAAGGTTACTAGGTCAATTTATTGTCCCCAAAATTTTAAAAGTGCATAAATTAAGTTTTAAGTGTCATCATCATCATCATTCATAAAAGAGTAAGTAAGTTTTCAACAAGAATAGAGATCGAAACAAAGGGCTGACTTGGGACAGCTGTTACGACCTCTATACAAATCGAAAAGACGTGTAGTCAGTGGCCAAAGCTCCGTATGTGAGTCCTCTAACTGTTGACCAATTTTCAGAACCTAACTCGTTTTGTTTGACTGTGGAGAAGGTTTAAGTGCGAGTAGGTCAGAATTTTCAGCACAACGTTACAAAGGCGTAGTGATTTTCGAAAGGCTATAAATCCTAAACCATATATCGGATTTAGGCAAGTCTTAAACGAAAAGTCATCTACTCAAAATGAAATGTCTGAAAATCAACTTTCCAGAAGTTCTAGGAGTTTGATCAGACCCCGAAAAATAGTAAACAAGTGCTCCAGTGGGATTCTTGGTGCTTGATGCTCATCACGGTTCTCATCCTTGATGCTTGTAGCTTCAAGTGTACAACTCATTGATGTGTTAGCATCACTTTGACCAAGATTCAACCATAAACACACAAAATGTCAAGACTAAGTAAGAATACAACTCACTTAAGAGTTTTGGAAGGATGATGAATGAAGGTTACATCATATTCTTAGTTTTAACACAAACACAAATTCTATCTACAACAAAAGCTACAAACTTTCATTCAATCAAAAAAGTAAGAACATAAATTTGATAAAAAAAAGTAATGGAACCCTAAGCTAGAGAGCTTGGATCCTTTTCACAAAAGTTATGAAGATTCAAAGCTAGAAAGCTTGGATCTTGATTGTTCTTGAAGATCTTGAATTCATAAAGCTAGATCTTCAAGTTCCATGAAGATCATAAACATAAGTTTTGATCTTTATAACAAAATAAAGAGATCATAAGCTAGAGAACTTAGATCTAATAAGTAAATGAAGATTCGAAGCTAGAAAGCTTAAATCTTGATTGTTTTTGAAGACCCTTGAAGCATAAAGCTAGATCTTCAAGTTACATGAAGACCACAAACACAAGTTTTGATCTTTACAACAAAATAAAGAGATCATAAGCTAGAAAGCTTAGATCTAACAAAATAAGTGAAGATTCAAAGCTAGAAAGCTTGAATCTTCCATGTTCTTGAAGGATTCAATTCCAAGTTTGAATCTACAAGATATAACAAGATCAAGAAGCTAATAAGATTGATCTTACAATAATGATGATGATTTAGTGACCAAGAAAGGAAGAAGAAGAAGAAGAAAATCAAAAACTTACAAGTTTTAGAGTGAGAAAGACTAGAGATAAAATAAGAGAGTAAGTATGTGTAAATTGTGAATGAGATCAACTGTAAAATGGGTGAGGTTTGCTTAGTATTTATATGGGGATGGGGGTGCTTGGCTGTAGGTTTTGGGGGACAAGGGAGGGGACAAGATTTACTTTTTGGTTAGTGGTTGTCTAAAGTTGGTGCTTATGTTAGGATCCCATGCAACAATTGTGATTATGGCTAACGAAAATGCTAGTATGTTCCCTCTAATAAATGGGAATTTGTCTTACATATTATTGGGTCACTAGTCATAAATAATTGGGGTAATTAAATAATCTACTAGCTAGAGTAGGGTGGGCTAAAGTCCAACAAGGTAGAAAGTCCAACAAGACTAACTAGTGTGTTCTAGTAAATTACTAAGCGTAATTAAGCATCCAAAACCCAAGTAATTGTTATTATAAAATAATAATTAGTATTATGTAGTCATAATATTTCCGATTATGACCAAAGTTAAACGTGTATCAAGTACATAGCTCATTTCAAACGTCAAGTGACACTAACGGTCATAAAAGCATTCGGGGATCAAGTTAAGTGATTACACACTTAATAGCACATTGTAAGATATTAATGAAAGTAATTAATCATTAAATAAGATCCCAGAGCATAATATAGCTCAGTACGCACAAATACGCAGTTTCATGAAAGTAACAAGCACAAAAGCAAGTCGAAAAAGCCGGGTCGTTACATTACCCACCTGTTAAAGAAAATTTCATCCCAAAATTTTGAGGAGTGACCAACAATGGTACAGTATTTGAATAAGAAGGAGCGTATCAAAGTTTTGAGGGACTCGTGGGCTCAGAAGTGAGATGTTTACCTTGAAAGGTACTTGGGCGTATAAAAATAAGAATAGGTATATGCCATTGATTAAGTCTCTTGTCCTAAGAGATTAACACATTGATTTTGTTTCTAGTTAACATGAGTATGTCATCTGAATATATATCCACAAAAGGAAAGATGATGTTTTTAGCCTTACAGGCATCTTCAGTAAGCTGGATGCATGAAATGTATCATGAATGTTACCAAACTCATCTAGAACATTGAGCGCTTATGTCGCAATACAAAGCTGACAGTTAGAATGGAAATCATGGTGATCACAACCATGCGATTTGATGTCTGGATAGTGTTAGCCACGGATCTTACTAACCCATTGATTTCGGAAGGAGACCATAGGCATAAAGAACCCGATATTTAAGAACGTTTCACTTGAATAAATGAATTAAATTTTAGCTGGAAGTGACTAATCGGACTTATATGCAATGCAAACCATAATTATTTATAGTGTCTTCAGGACGGTCTGAATGAACAATGAAGGATATCACCCAGTTTAACATACTGCATGTGAACTTATCCTTGGAGGAAATGAAAGCATGGTTCCATAATGTAACTATATCCTTTCAGTTACATGTTGAAGTTATAGTTAACATCGACTAGAACAATATATAGTTGCAACCAACGAAGGAAGAAATATATAGAGTAGCCACATCAGTGTCATAGATTTTTTAAGCAGTCCCCTTCCCAGAGGATAACAAGATTCATAGATTCTTAAAGTATCTTATATTACATTTTCGAAAGAAAATCGCATAAAAGGTGTGATCTTTAAACGACAGTGAACTCTTCGAGCGGGTTGTTTTGAATTTATCCTTATACTTAAGGGGATGCGCGGATGAGAAGATACGTGAACTCTTGGTCCTAAAGAATGGTTTACTCCGAGTGAAAAGAATCTCCAAAAATGATTTCTGGTACCTCAATATACTGATTCATAGAGATGATGTTTACGAGAGTGTTGCGATTTGCCTTGAAATATTGAGAGTAGAAATCCGCCTAGTGCATTTCCTACGATAGGGTGACCTCTGAGTGTATCCCCGAAAACTGATTTACCGGCCCGCGTTTTTGCCATGTCTAACCTTAAAAGGAACATTTTATGAGCGCAAAGACTTCCTAACAAATTTTATAAAATGGCCATCCAAAGTGGCTCAAGATTTTTTAACAAAGATCTTAATGGTAAGCTTCATTCCTAACGGAGGGCGAGAAGAAGTGTGATCCATACATGGTGTAGTCTAATACGAAAACCTTTAATAGAATCAACCAAGAAAGTTTTGAAAAACCTTTAAACGTTTGGTGTGACAACATAAACGGAACGAAGTTCCTAGTAAATTTTGAAGTATGTACAACGTGTACTATTTTGCACAAAACTATTTGACTTAAGTTAAACAACTCAATAAATGAGCGATTTTTAAATAATTTGGAGGTATAACTTGGTATGTACTAACTAAAATAAGTAAGGGTAAATTTATACATATATGATTTTATAAATCGCATAAGTGAAAGAAAAGTTTTTAGTACTTTCATTTGTCCATACATCTCGTGAGGACCGCACAAATAAGCAACGTGTAAAATTTTTGATAAACATAGCTTTTCGTATTTCAGAGGTTACGAGTTGAAAAAGATCGAGTGAAAAATCTTTGAATCATCGGGTGACATGTTACTAAGTGATGAAAACTAATGTATTAAATGTGGTTTTGATAATTATGAGGACATAAGTCTTTGGGCCAAAAATGTTCACGTGCGAAGCCGTTGCTAAAAAGTGAGGTATGAAGGATAGAGCATGAGGATGAGAAGTAAATCGCTTCTTGACTTTGCGAAATGCAAAACAGGTTATGACTAATATTAAAGTCAGAATACTGATGGTGTTGATATCACTAGATGAGAATTCCCCTGGAATAAGTCAGGACTTAGAGTTACGTAAGAAAGATCATCGCTCCGACAGGTGTGGCAAAGAAGATCCCTGGGGTAACACAAAAATTTTGAATGGTTTAAGTGTTAGTGGATGCCCAAAGGCTCTGCATGTCGTGGTAGTAAGTGCCTTCATCACACACACACACACACATGAATCTCTCGATTTTGACGGTTGTAAAGTCTTCAGGATGACTTGGATACGAATAAGCAACGAAAAAATTTTATATGACAAGCAACGAAAATTTTATAGAAATCGTTTAAGGTGACAATGTAAGAAAAGAAACGAAGTTCTTAGCAAACTAGGGTTATGTACAACACGTACCATTCAAGGTAAAATATCTTTTGAATAAAAGATTTGATTTGTAAAAGTGAAAGTAAAATTTCATATGTATTTGTCAAAAAGAAGTATATAACGTATACGATTTCAAAAATTTGCACGAATGGCAAATAAAATAAATTTATTTTTATTAAGCTTCGAGAGGATCGCATAGTAAAATAGTGTAAGTAAAATTTTGGCAAACAAAATTTTCATATTTCAGAGGTTACAAGTTGGAAAAAGATTGATGAGAATCGAGTAAACGACTTTTGAAAATTTCGGGTGATATTTGAGCAAAAATGTTACGAGGTAATGAAAACTGTTGAATTTAAATGTGGTTGATGACTATTAGTATGGCATAAGTCCTTTGACCAAAAATGCTTAAGTGTGAAGTTGTTGCTTATACGTGAGATAAGAATGGGAGAGTATAAGGATGAGAATTAACCACCCATTGATTTTGGAAAATTTCGAACTGGTATGACTAATATCGAAGTAAGAAGGATGATGTTGTGATTATCATCAAATAAGAAATCTCTCGGAATAGGTTAGGATTCAGAATCGCGTAAGAATGAGTATCAAATAAGATTCTTGGGTAGTCCTTAATATAGAATTTGAATCATTGAAGTGACGGGATACAATTTCCTTTATGTATTGTTGTGCAAGTTTGTTCATTGTATCAGTTTCTTTCATGGTTAGAGAGTGAGCAGTTATGATGAGACGGTCACAATAACCCAGGTAGTGTCATAACTGCCTATCGTTTTTGGTAACTTCATGATGAAGTCCATTGTTATTCCTTCCCATTTTCATTGTGGGATTTTCGGGTTGTTGAAGTAACCCAGATGGCTTTTGGTGTTCGGCTTTGACCTCAGACACTTCCCAACATAAGTAGCAATGTCCTTCTTAAGGTTCAGCCACCAATAGTATTCCTTGAGATTGTGGTACATCTTCCCAGCTCCGGGATGAATCGAATACCGTGACTTATGGGTCCCGTATAGAATAAGGCTTCGTCATTCTTGCGAGGAATACGAATAATCTTCTCACTATATATAACTTTCGCTTTCATCCTTGAAAGCCAGTCCATTCCAACTATTACATCAAAGCTTCCTAACTTGATGAGTATTAGGTTAATCTTAAAGTCCATTCCAACTATTACATCAAGCTTCCCAAATTGATGGGCGTTAGGTTAATCTTAAGGTTCATTCCAACCAAATCTTATTATATTATCGTGAAAAATTCTATCAATCTTTTCAAATAACATCTGCTTGTGCGTAGGTAACTAATCCTTTCCAACTACTACTTTAAAACTTCCAAGTTTTGTTGACATGAGGTCATCTCCAAATGACCCACCTGTTGATTTTAAGGTACTACCTTAAATTATTCCCCTATCTCTGCCAGCTTACCATTAGCTTGTCCTATAGAATACTTAACTCTCATGGTTGTTAATGGCTCATTAGTCATAACACTAAGGTTCTTGGATATAAGGTTTCTATCGCTCTAGTATTAAACAACCTTGAGACAATAAAATGCTGTGACGAAATGTACTCTAACTAAAATCAGGATCCATGCGAGTCTCCATAGCTGAGATAACGATTGCTCTACCGCAAATAAGTCCAAAGTTTTTCCCTATTTGAGAACTTTTTCCTTAAGTGTCTAGGGTGTCTGTATCTATAACAGATTTTTGGGTTATCAATTCTGCAATCAAGGCCCTCCTTGTACAGTATCTGGGCTACGTGGTTATTTTATCCCTACCTCTAACAGACCATAATGCGTATACTTAAGTGGTTCCTACCAAAATTTTTCTTTGAATCACTCCATATTCCTCATGTAATAACATTGGAACTTCTGCATGATTTACTTCAATATAATCACGTTGACCTGGCGTCATTATATTGTACTAAATCGTACTTTCATTCCAATATCACTCCATATGGTCAATGTAACGTGATCACTTTAAATTCTACTCAATTTTATCTAACGGTGCTTTATCCATGCTATCCCAGGACAAAATCTACATAATTAATCTCACGGTTTCTCGGTGTGGGTGCGTAGGTTCCGTAGGTCATGCATCAATGCCTAAATTTCCCGAAATTTCTTCAAAATGTTCGGATTCAAGTAATGTCGTTAGGTTCCTTTCTAGAAATTCAATCTGGGTCTCACGTCGAGTTGTACGTGTAGCAAGTAGTAATACAATATGTCTTGAGGCGACTCCCAAGTCTTTGGGTATGGCTGAGCATCAGTAGAAGGCACTCTGACCTTATGAAAGGAGATGTCCTCCCGACTTCTCCAATGCCTAAGAGTGTTGGGGACCTAAGTCCAGATGTGTCATTAGATCGTCGAGCAGTGGTGAAGGATGAAAGAGATAAGTATCGGTCATGAAAACGTACGGGGTACGGGTCAACTTGTGGAAACTGAACAACCTTCTGATGTTCATACGTTGTACGTGGCTAATTAGGGTGAGCTCGGGGGGTGGGGCGAGTCGCGGTTACTCCGACAAGTCCTCACATATCTCCTCCTCCGAGGATCATCTTCAGTGGGTGTGTAATCCGAGGGGTACTCTTCCTAGATTGCGTGAAGTAATGTTTCGATCTATTGAACGGTAGAATGGTAGTAACATGTGGATTACAATACTAGTCCTTAGGGTTAGACGAGTGGGAGAAGGGTTCAGAAGAACATCTGAACTAGGAAAGATAAATTTTCCCAGTCGGTACAGCGAATAGCAGACATGTAGCAAGAGCGTAATTAGGCATAATAACTACAGCAACCTAGATCTTCTACAGTGGCACATAGCATGGCAATAATAATGGTATCATACCAAAGTAACTTGCAATTAAAAGAAGATAGTAGCATGCAGTGGCGAGAATAAGCAAAAGCATACAGCAAGTTCCTATAGCAGTAAAAGTAAGCAGTAGCAGGCAATAGTAATAAGCGGTAACATGCATTAATATCTAACAGTAGCATGCAGCAGTTTCGCAGAAACAAGTAAACGAGCAAGTTGTAGATTAGTCCTATCAGTGAATCCTACTCAACTCGGTCAAGACTCACTAATGCAACCTAATTCCCTACAACCAATGCTCTGATACCAAATGTGACGCCCCGTACAAAATCATCATGTAGGGATCATCAAAAACATGATCATTACAAGGTCAAACACTATATGCTGTTTGGAAACTAGTTTGCATTCATAAAAAGATAGCGTTTTACAAAAGATAACGTGCTTCCTATGAATAGAAGCATTAACATAAGTATGTGACCCAAAGGTTATTACAAATCCATTGTTTAAAAATAACATAAGTTACGAATGCAAAGTAAAAGTTCCATGATTGAGATATCTCTAAGTAATGCAGCGGAAGTCTAACACAGCAAGTCTGTAACAGCAAGTGTATAACACCAAGACAACAAGTCTAACAGCGGAAGCAACAACGTCTATGCATCTGAGAAATACATGCTTAAAAATGTCAACACGAATGTTGGTGAGCTATAGTTTGTTTGTATTCAGTAAGTAATGTAGACCACGAGATTTCAATGCTTCAACCAGCAGTTTAAATTAGTATTTTAAATCAGTATGAAAAGTATATGCTTAACCGTGGGCACCCGGTAACTAGACTTAACGTATGTATATCACCCCCATAAAAGTACACTTGGTGAGTGCATTTGTCCTCGAAGTATTAAACACTCGTTGTCTGCTAGCACGACTAGCCCGAGTGGGGTTGTCAAACCCTATGGATTCATATCTAAGATTCGCGTCTACCGGTTCAGAAACTAATAGTTAAACGTTACCGAGCTAAGGGGAATCTTTGTGCCATTAAGTAACCCACACATATATATCAAGTTTAAGTACTCGTTTCTAGTATGTAAAATGTAAAAAGCGCATGTATTCTCAGTCTCAAAAATAGTAAAAAGTAATAAGGGATGCTATAACTCACAGCGAAAGATGCAGTAAAAGTTGGTATGAAAAGTATGCAAGTAGTAAGTCGGTCCAGACAAGTAAGTTGGTCGATCCAAAAGGTTTTCAACCTAAGTCAAAGGTTACTAGGTCAGTGTATTGTCCCCAAAAGTTTAAAAGTGCATAAATTAAGTTTTAAGTGTCATCATCATCATCATTCGTAAAAGAGTAAGTAAGTTTTCAACAAGAATAGAGATCAAAACAAGAGGCTGAATGGGGACAGCTGTTACGACCTTTATACAAATTGAAAAGATGTGTAGTCAGTGGTCAAAGCTCCGTATGTGAGTCCTCTAACTGCTGACCAAATTTCAGAACCTAACTCGTTTTCTTTTGACCGTGGCGACGGTTTAAGTGCGAGTAGGTCCGAATTTTTAGCACAACGTTACAAAGACGTAGTGATTTTCGAAAGGCTATAAATCCTAAACCATACATCGGATTTAGGCGAGTCTTAAATGAAAATTAAATTTCCAGAAGTCCCAGGAGTCTGATCAGACCCCGAAAAATAGTAAAAAAGTGCTCTGGTGGGATTCTTGGTGCTTGATGTTCATTACGGTTCTCATCCTTGATGCTTGTAGCTTAAAGTGTACAACTCATTGATGTGTTAGCATCACTTTGACCAAGATTCAACTATAAACACACAAAATATCAAGACTAAGTAAGAATACAACTCACTTAAGAGTTTTGGAAGGATGATAAACCAAGGTTACATCATATTCTTAGTCTTAACACAAACACAAATTCTATCTACAACAAAAGGTACAAACTATCATTCAATCAAATAAGTAAGAACATAAATTTGATCAAACAAAGTAATGAAACCCTAAGCTAGAGATCTTGGATCCTTTTCACAATAGATATGAAGATTCAAAGCTAGAAAGCTTGGATCTTGATTGTTCTTGAAGACCTTGAATCCATAAAGCTAGATCTTCAAGTTCCATGAAGATCATAAACACAAGTTTTGATCTTAATAACAAAATAAAGAGATCATAAGCTATAGAACTTAGATCTAACAAGTAAATGAAAATTCAAATCTAGAAAGCTTGAATCTTGATTGTTTTTGAAGATCCTTGAAGCATAAAGCTAGATCTTCAAGTTACATGAAGACTACAAACACAAGTTTTGATCTTTAAAACAAAATAAAGAGATTATAAGCTAGAAAGCTTAGATCTAACAAAATAAGTGAAGATTCAAAGCTAGAAAGCTTGAATCTTCCATGTTCTTGAAGGATTCAAATCCAAGTTTGAATCTACAAGATATAACAAGATCAAGAAGCTAATAAGATTGATCTTACAATAATGATGATGATTTAGTGACCAAGAAGGGAAGAAGAAGAAGAAGAAAATCAAAAACTTACAAGTTTTAGAGTGAGAAAGACTAGAGATAAAATAAGAGAGTAAGTGTGTGTAAATTGTTAATGAGATCAAGTGTAAAATGGGTGAGGTTTGCTTGGTATTTATAGGGGGATGGGGGGTGCTTGGCCGTAGGTTTTGGGGGACAAGGGAGGGGACAAGATTTACTTTTTGATTAGTGGTTGTCTAAAGTTGGTGCTTATGTTAGGATCCCATGCAACAATTATGATTATGGTTAACAAAAATGCTAGTATATTCTCTCTAATAAATGGACATTTGTCTTACATATTATTGGGTCACTAGTCATAAATAATTGGGATAATTAAATAGTCAACTAGCTAGAGTAGGGTGGGCTAAAATCTAACAAGGTAGAAAGTCCAACAAGACTAACTAGTGTGTTCTAGTAAATTACTAAGCATAATTAAGCATCCAAAAACCCAAGTAATTGTTATTATAAAATTACAATTAGTATTACGTAGTCATAATATTTCTATTATGACCAAAGTTAAATGTGTACCAAGTACATAGCTCGTTTCCAATGTCAAGTGACACTAACGGTCATAAAAGCATTCGGGGATCAAGTTAAGTGATTACACACTTAATAGCACGTTGTAAGATATTAATGAAAGTAATTAATCATTAAATAAGATCCTAGAGCATAATGTAGCTTAGTACGCATAAATACGTAGTTTCGTGAAAGTAACAAGCACAAAAGCAAGTCGAAAAAGCTGGGTCGTTACATGAAACTTTATATTTTGTGTGCTACGTTTGGTATAAAACGATGTGTCTTGAGTCGGTCCAAATCAGAACGTCCAACTTCCTTTGCAAAACTGTACAAACTGGCTAAACAAAAAGCTTAAATCATTTTAGCACTTAAACTTTTGTATGTTAGTGATCATATCCATTTGGGCATGTTTCAAATTCATTTTGCTAGAATAAATGATAAATGAAATTATTTAAGGGCATAATTAGACTTTTTAGAAAGCTTATAACATGTTCTTTTGATCTGGAGTGAACCATATTTCCAAGATTTATGAGTTGTGATTTAAGCTTGTTGATTTGCATGACTTGCATGAACATGAGATGACACGATAATTAGTGAACACGTAAATGACAAACTGTGATCTAAAACTTGATAGTTGACTTAAGGTTGACTCATTAACAAAGATTGCATAAATTACTGATGTTTTTAACTTTGGTTGAACATTTTGACTTTTGTTGACTTCCATGAGCTATGTTGACTATGTGTTGACTTTTACAACCCTATCGAATCGGTCTAAGATATCAGACAACATGTACACTATGGGATAACATAGTGTGATATTATAAATTTACTTGAACAATCTAAATGATTAGTTTGTGTTACACGATTGTAATTGTCCGGTTTACTTTCTACTTTGACTACCATTTACCGTGCACACAAGGTTAGTCTACAGTCCCACTTTTACTTACTTATTCTGGGATGAGAATACACGCTATTTACAAATTTTTGTTACTTTAGACACGAGTACTATTATACATATGAGTTGTTGTCCAGAAATCCCTTAGCTCGAATACTTTAATTACCGTTTGGTAAGCGCAAACTAGATGGATGGATCCGTTAGGTTAGACAAGCCTCACCCTGCTTAACTTGGGTGTATGTTCTTCGTACTATTTTACACTCGAACAAGTGTACGCAGCATACAGGGTAAAGGATAAGCGTTGTTCTAAACTAGTCGAGGTGTTAAGTTAGTATTCAAGTGCTCATAAGATGTATGTACTGCTACGATACTTAAACCTGTAGATTCACCAACATTATTGTTGACATGTTTTTGCCTGTTTGTTCTTAGGTCCTTAGAGGTATTTCTTCTGCTGGTTTGCTTGGTGCATGGTCTTGCTGTGGAGTCAGCATATTTTGTCAAGACATTGTCATATAAATTTCACATTTATACTTTTAATATTTACTAAATATTGTTGGCTTGTTGTTACGACCACACTGGTATTTCTTTACATTTGTTGACTTGTGTTTTAACGTCAACATTTTTGAAATGAAATACGAATGCTTTTGAAACATCTCATTTAGAGGGAGTAACCATTACTGTGGGACCCATGATTAACACGCCGTCAGATGGAATTTGGTGGCGTGTTATAGTTGGTATCAGAGCTTACGGTTACAGGGAACTAGGATTGCATTAGTGTGACTAACTATGATTTCTTCTCATTTCATCTTTCTCTATTCTCGTGCTTGTACTACTATGACAGATGTCGAACTCCAGGGGAAACACTTCATCCGCATCTGTACCTGTAGAAGGAACCCAGTGAATGTCTATTTCAGTACTTTGATTCACACTAACTGAATCTCATCAGTGGAAGCTCGAGGAGTGACGTTCTCAATGTCACCCCTCACCCTTATATGATAGATCATTTAGTAGAAAGGATGGAAAGTTAAAACAGTTACCAGTACACACTAGAGGAAGGGCACCGCACTCGTGATGAGGAGGTTAACACAAAATTTTTACAACTAGAGGTGTTGGTTGCTGGTCTCCAGAATGAGCTAACAGAAACAAATGAGAAGTTAAGTAGTTATGAGGTGTGACACCACGCCAAATTCCCATCTGACGGTGTGTTACACATAGGTCCCACAGTTTACCGTTACGCCCTCTATATGAGACGTTTCAAAACAATCGCATTTAATTTTATTAAAAACTTGACTTTTAAAGTATTAGTCAATAAACCCAAAATAAGTAATACTATTGTGATCGTAACCACAGGCCAATAGAATTATACATATGCAAAAAGTTTAAATGCGAAACTAATAATTGTCTTTATTAAAATATGCTAACTCCACGGCCAGACCATATCACCAAACACAGCGGAAGCAAATACCACTTAAAGACATGAGAATACAAGCACGCAAAACGGGTCAACAATAATGTTGGTGATTCCACAGGTTTAATAACTTAACAATTTCTGAAAAACAGTTATCAGAAAAACAGTTCAATTTTATTGACCACAAAACTTTAAAACGCACAACCCAAAGTTGTAAAATGATACATAATTTCTGAGCACATGAATACTAACAATGACGAGAGTATAGAAACCACTAGACTCCCTTTACCCCATAAAAACGTTATATACTTGTTTGAATGTATTTAATGTTCAACGTAAATGCGCCACGATTAATATTGTTTGGGCGAGGTTTGTCTAACCTAACCGATCCGTGCATCTAAATTGTGCTTACCCGAAAGTAATAAAAGTATTCAAGCTAGGGGATTTTTGAACAATAATTCAATATGTATAATAAATGAGTACTTGTGTTAAACATAAAAACATTTATAAAATATAAGTAATAAGCGTGTATTCTCATCCCAAAAATAGTAAGTAAAAATGGGACAGTAGAGTCACCTTTGAATAGCACTTGAACAAACGTAAGTAAATAACTTGTTTAGCGAGTAAAGCAACCTAAGTATACGTATATAGGTTGGTCATTATTTATGTCTTATAATATAGTAGTTTCATAGTGTAGGTTGTCTCATTGTTCGACTCGACTCGTTTCAAAGTATAAGTCAACTAATTCATACAAGTCAACAAAAGTCAAACCAAACTCAAACTAAAAGTCAAACTTGGTCAAAGTGATCAACTAAAGTTAACATCAGTAGGTTCATGTCAAATATTGGTCAGAATGTCAAACCTAAGTCAACTAACACGTTTCAGATCATAATTAGTCAATTACGCGATTACAGATTATCATCTAGCATAACGTTCATGTACAAGTTGCAAATACTGCACAATATCACATAGCACATAATACATGGTAGTATGGAAATCTCCATATCTTAACTAGACATATAAACATTTCCAAAAAGAAATAGCAGGGTCTCATACGATACATATAAGTCGGGTTTCAGATTCGACGCATTTATGGTTCACTAAATTAGTTTCTGACTGCGCACCAAATTCGTTTTGGCTATAACTGGAGCTAGGGGCATGCAAATCAAGCTAGGTGGTGATATGGTTCAAGGACAAATCAAATTACCACATATCCAAAATCTAGACATTTGTGTTAAGCCAATTAGTACAGTTAATTCGATCTAATTGGATGTTCTGTTTCAGCTCAAATCAGAAGTCACTGAAACTATGGCCTTAGTGTGCACAATAGATCAGTTTTAACGACTTGACATAAAGTATACATAAGTCACATAACATGCAAAGTTTCATTATACAAAAGGGTAAGGTCTCAAAAGGTTCACAACTCATGCTATAAGACTATAGGTGCATACGTTACAGATTTGGACTGAATTCAGGTTACCATTTCGATTCGCATATTACTCAAGTTTCACAAATTCAAATGATGCATGGCATAGATGAAAAAATAACTAAAACATATGAACTTTCCAGAAATGTAAAGACCTAAATCATTAACTCATGGCAAATGAATTAAAAAGTCAATTTCCCGACAATGAGCAAATAAGTTTTTCAAGAACGTTCAAACAAGCATAACTTGAGCTATACAAATCCAAATCGCATGATATCCTAGTCTAACTTGAATGTTTTTAAGTCATCTATACAATAGTTAACATTTCATAACATAATTCACAAAGCAATTAACTCAGAAAATTCTGATTCATGGTAAGATCACAACAAAACTTCGATTTAACATAACTAGAGCATACGATAACGAAATCAATTGATTCTTGAGCTTAACAATATTAATTTTTCGACCTCTTTCCATCTAGATAATAATAATTTACAAAAAATAAGTTCAAAATATCAGTTCCATCAATATCAAATTCGGTTTTCACCCAAAACAATCAATACGAACAAATCAACGATTAATAACACATACAAACGCGATGAATCGAGCAATTGACCAACATAATTTATAAAACTTTATCAAATCAGAAATTTTAGATCTAGGGTTTGTAAAATTATACCTTTGATCGCCAAAAAAATCACACCTATGCGTAGAGAACGAAGAGCATTTCACTTTTCGTGTTCGAGGTTTAATCAAAACTTGAAAAATTGATGGTATGGTGATGGTGATGATGTCGACCATGAGAGGGAGGGGGAGGGAGTCGACTGGATGATTTTTGTGTGAGGGTTTTGTAGTTTAGGTTTATCACTTTGTATTTATATTAAACTCTAATTCACTAATTAGCAATTTAGTCCCTCAAGTATTGCAAAAATTAAAAATAAAAGGGGTGGGGTGGGGGTTTCGGCTGATTGGGACCCATATGGGTTTCCCAGACTCTCATTTTACAAAAGTGTTTACTCGTGCTCCGTTTCAAATGTTGTTTAAATGTACCGAAGGCCCGGAACACTAAACCCATCGCTAAAACGCAACCAAACGTTTAATTCAATAAATTAAATATTTTAAAAAGTTAATAATTAATGACATAATTATTAAAATAAACCCGAGCGTTTCGTTGCTCGAAAAACAGTTTTTGTCATTATTCAAATCGTAACGTTTTTATCGTATTTCTTTTATCCGAAACATTTTTTTCGATTAATATTAACCCATATTAATTCAAATAGCCCTCCAAGGATCACGTATGCATTTAATACACTTAAACACACAATAAGTCAAATAATCACCGTTAAATCAACTAACGGACAGTTAACGGAAGTGACGGAAAGAGCAGGAATGTTACATTACCCACCTGTTATTGAAAATTGTGTCCCGAAATTTTAGTGAACGTTCTCTGAAGTAGTTCCTTCTGGAAACAGTTACGAGTATTTCAGTCTCTTTTGATCTTCACGCTCCCACGTGAACTCTGGTTCTCTTCTCGCGTTCCACCGAACCTTAATGATAGGAAATTCTGCTTTGCTTCAACTGTTTGACCTCACAGCCCATGATTTCGACAGTTTCCTCAATGAAATGAAGTTTTTCGTCGAAACACAGTTCCTCTAAAGGAATCACCAAATCCTCTTCGGCTAGACATTTCTTCAGGTTAGATACATGGAAAGTATCGTGTATTCTACTGAGCGTTTGTGGCAGTTTCAATCTGTGAGCCACTGGTGATACCTTAAGCATGACTTCGTCGCCAACTTGGAATTCTAAGTCCTTCTGTCTAACGTCGGTGAAACTCTTTTGACGACTCCGGGTCGTTTTCAGTCGTTCTGAAATTTGTATGACTTTCTCTGTTGACTCCTGAATAATTTTAGGACCTCGTCAACTGACTATCCCCCAATTCACTCCATCACACTGGAGCTTTACATTTCCTTCCGTACAATGCTTTGAAAGGTGCAGCCTTAATGCTCATATGGTAGTTGTTGTTGTTCGAGAAATTAGCTAATGGCAAGTACTTATCTTAGCCATTTCCGAAGTCAATGACACATGCTCGCAACATGTCTTCAGGAGTTTGAATATTCCGCTCGCTTTGGCCATCCGTCTGGGGTGATATGATGTACTCATATTGAGATGAGTTCCCATAGCCTTCTGTAATGTCTGCCAGAATCTAGAAGTAAATCTGCTGTCACGATCGAATACAATAGATACAGGCACTCCATGCCTAGAGATGATTTCCTTAATGTAAACCTTAGCTAACTTTTCTATCTTACCTGTTTCTCTTATCGATAAGAAGTGTGCAGAATTAGTGAAACGATCTATGACAACCCAAATGGTGTCATATCCTCCCACGGTTCTTGACAATTTCGTGACGAAGTCCATTGTAATG
This sequence comes from Rutidosis leptorrhynchoides, assembly GCF_046630445.1. Taxonomy (NCBI): domain Eukaryota; kingdom Viridiplantae; phylum Streptophyta; class Magnoliopsida; order Asterales; family Asteraceae; genus Rutidosis; species Rutidosis leptorrhynchoides. The sequence continues at coordinate 190,324,123 of NC_092343.1, forward strand.
CATTCCCATTCCCATTGAGGAATCTCTGGTTGGGTCAGTAGCCCTGATGGCTTCTGATGTTCAGCCTTGACCTTAGTGCAAGTCAAACACTTTCCAACATAAGTAGCTATGTCAGCCTTCAAATTTGGCCACCAATAAATCGCCTTCAAATCTTGGTACATTTTATCTGATCCAGGATGAATTGAGTATCTTGGCTTGTGTGCTTCCTCCAACACAAGTTCTCTCAATCCACCAAACTCTGGTACCCAGATTCGGTTAGCAAAATATCGTGTTCTGTCATCCTTGATGTCAAACTCCTTATCCATTCCTTTGATAAATTCAACATCGACAATCTCTTGCTTCACGGCCTCCTGCTGTGCTTCGCGGATCTGTGATGTGAGATTCGTACGAACACCGTCAGTGCACTCGTCAAACCAAACGGCATCACTATAACTTCATAATGTCCTTAGCGTGTTTTAGACGTCATCTTCGGGACATCAGCTTCTTTGACTCTCATCTGGTAATATCCGGATCTCAAATCAATCTTTGAGTAACAACTAGATCGTTGTAGTTGGTCAAACAAGGCATCAATCCTCGGTAGTGAATACCGATTCTTGATCGTCAACTTGTTCAATTCTCTATAGTCGTTACATAATCTCATCGACACATCCTTCTTCTAACGAACAAGACCGAAGTTCCTTCTCGAAATTTTTATGACTATGCGACTCACCTTCTAGTGCTTGTCACACATTATGGCATTACAACCCTGATGTTCTTTTACCATGAAAAGATCTTATAGTTCTAAAAGTGCAAATCTGTATATTGTACGCGTAATGAGTGCAGTTTCTGGTATCAAATCAATCTGAAATTCGGCTTTACGGAGGTGTGGGCGTGTAACTCTACAACAACCTCTATTAGTCGGGACATATTCGGGTCTCTCAATCAGTAATTCAATTTGCTCATATGTGCCAGGTTTGTGAGACATCCTATTCTCATGTATTTCTGGACCTTCTATTAGTTAACATAACATAGTGATGTATCGCTCTCCTCAACAATTCACAATTCCCTAGTCCTATAGGATACGCATTGTCTAGAGGAGAAATAGGGTTCTTAATATTGTGGCAACTATCGTTAGATATAAAACTTCTATCAGTGTCAGCGTCAAACAAAACACATACATTAGGATAGTTCCACTAGGGTGATGGATGGTTGCAGTACCCTGAGTAGATTCTCCCTCCTTCTTTCTCGGATAGTTCTTCATGTAATGGCCTACATCATCGCATTTAAAACACTTACTTTTCTTAGTGTTGACCTTACAGTCTAGGGCCAAGTGACCTTTCTTTTGACACTTGTCACAAATCAGCACCTTGTAGCCTCCACGATGGTGCTTTCCGCACTTCCCACACAATGGTAGCTTTCCTTTGTAATTTTTGTTGGATGAAGATCCTTTCTCGCAGTTACGGGGCATTCCTTGTTTCTCACTTTGGTTCTGTACGAGGTTCCCAACATAATCCTCACACCGTTTCCTTTTCCCCTTAACTCCACTTCCTCCAGCAGGTATCCCCTTTCCTTACATTCGGCTAACTTGTTTCATCCGATTAATCGCCATGTTGATGACCCCAAGTATTGTCTTTGGTTGATGGGAAATAACAAAGCCAAACACTTCTTTCGGCAATCCCGATATGTACCTCTCGATTGCTACACCAACGGATGGAACTAAATGTGGGAAAAGCAAAGGTAGCTCCCGGAATCAGTTAGTGTAAATAGCAATGTCATTTCTAATTACCCTGAAGCTCAGAAGTTCAGTTTCCCACCTTATTCGCTCTTATCTGGAACAGTATTTCTCAATCGTATAATCAAAACCTATAGCCATAAAAGCGTCAGCCACTCGTTGGGTAATGAGTTCTTCAACTTGAGCCTCGAGCATTTCCGTAGTAAACATAATTTCCTTCAACACAAATGGTACACCGAAATAAGCCCAATGAAAACAGAGTTATTGAAAATATACTAGCAACGAGTGTTGAAGACTAGTAGATAATAATAGTACGGAGAGATTCGTTAATAGTGAGGTGTAGTGTTAAGTAACGATAGTAGGGATAAGAAATGACATTAGTGATAGTAGTGACAGTAGTGTCGCTAGTGATAGTAGTGGTAATAGTAATAGTAGCATGAACAGTATATAGTAGTGGTATCAATCACTAAGTAGTAATAGTAGTAGTGATGATAACCATTCACAATAGAAACTAAACGCGTTAAGTAGAAAAATCCTCATTCAAAATCCATGCGTAACCAAAGAAAGTACATACTACTTCATGTCATAAGTAAAAACCATAAAATCAAAACCACATCTAGAAATGTATGTGCAAGTATCAAGTAATAAGCAATAATAATAATAAAAATAGCTTCTAATAGCGTGGAATAAATCTGAACGAACAATCTCTATTTCCGTTTTTGAAGCTCCTTCAACAAATACTCGACCATCCTCTCTAGGTACTCAACTTTGGACGTAAGGTTATTGGGGTTGTTGTCATTAGCAGCAGCAGCAGTGGATGTACTAGGTTTAGAAGTAGAAGTAGAAGCGTCATAGGGATGATAACGACGACACATCTCAAGTGATTAGTTGTCATAACGAAAACTCTTATAGAATGGGTTATTGGCTAGAACAGGTCCTTTGGGTATCCTACGGTGGCCGCTCGGTCCGCAGGGGTTAACAAAGTCGGGATCGACAAAAGGTGACTGAGAACGAGTAGGAGAATCGGGTAAATTAGGTTTAGATTCGGATTCGGTTTCCGGGTCATGCTCGGGATCCTCTTCCGGTTCTTCATCTTTCGGATCTTCCTCCTCCGGCTCTTCCTCGTGCTCAGATTTTATCTCGGGTTCAGACTCAGTTTCGTCCATAAACTCAAGTATAGTGTTTCCTTGTGCTTGCACGATCTCCTCGGATTCCGTGTCGGAGTTGGTAAGAATGACAAGATTAGAAGATGTCATCTAGCACTCAAGAAAAACACAAAGTTAGTACACTTAGAAATCATATCGTTCAAGTAAGGTAGTAAGTAGCGTAACTATGGTTCATGTAACTTAGTAAGTATAGGGTTACAGTCCAGACTCAAAAGACGTCCTAAAATTCGACACTCTAATGCAGCCTAGTCCAAGGTAACCGATATACTCTGATACCAACTATGACACCCCACCAAATTCCCATCTGACGGCGTGTTACACATAGGTCCCACAGTTCACAGTTACGCCCTCTATATGAGTCGTTTCAAAACAATCGCATTTAATTTTATTAAAAAATTGACTTTCAAATCATTAGTTAATAAACCCAAAATAAGTAACACTATTGTGATCGTAACCAAAAGCCAATAGTATTAATCATATGCAAAAAGTTTAAATGTGAAAGTAATAATTATCTTTATTAAAATATGTTGACTCCATGGTCAGACCATATCACCAAACACAGCGGAAGAAAATACCTCTTAAAGACCTGAGAATACAAACACGCAAAATGGGTCAACAATAATGTTGGTGAATCCACAGGTTTTATAACTTAACAATGCCTGAAAAACAGTTATCAAAAAAACTGTTCAATTTCATTGACCACAAGACTTTAAAACGCACAACCCAAAGTTGAAAAAAGATACATATTTCATGAGCACCTGAATACTAACAATGACCAGAGTATAGAAACCACTACACTCCCTTTACCCCATAAAAACGTTATACACTTGTTCGAATGTATTTAATGTTCAACGTAAATGCGCCATGGTTAATATTGTTTGGGCGCAGTTTGTCTAACCTAACGGATCCGTCCATCTAAATTGTGCTTACCTGAAGGTAATAAAAGTATTCAAGCTAGGGGATTTTTGAACAATAACTCAATATGTATAATAAATAAGTACTTGCGTCAAACATAAAAATATTTATAAAATGTAAATAATAAGCGTGTATTCTCATCCCAAAAATAGTAAGTAAAAATGGAACTGTAGACTCACCTTTGAATAGCTCTTGAACAAACGTAAGCAAATAACTTGTATAGTTTATATCCGAGTAAAGCAACCTAAGTATACGTATATAGGTTGGTCATTATTTACATCTTATAATATAGTAGTTTCATAGTGTAAGTTGTCTCATTGCTCGACTCGACTCGTTTCAAAGTGTAAGTCAACCAATTCATACAAGTCAACAAAAGTCAAACCAAAGTCAAACCAAAGTCAAACTAAAAGTCAAACTTGGTCAAAGTGGTCAACTAAAGTCAACATCAGTAGTTTCATGTCAAATATTGGTCAACATGTCAAACCTAAGTCAACTAACACGTTTCAGATCATAATTAGTCAATTACGAGATCACAGTTTATCGTCTAACATAACGTTCATGTACAAGTTGCAAACAATGCACAATATCACATAGCACATAATACATGGTAGTATGGCAAGATCCTGATCTTAAATAGACATATAAGCGTTTCCAAAAAGCAATAGCATGGTCTCATACGATACATATAAGTCGGGTTTCAAATTGGACGCATTTATGATTCACTAAATCAGTTTCTGACTGCGCACCAAACTCGTTTTGGCTATAACCGGAGCAAGGGACATGAAAATCAAGCTAGATCAGTGGCCATGGTTCAAGGACAAAAAAACATTACCACATATCCAAAATATAGACATTTTTGTTTATCCAATTAGTACAGTTAATTCGATCAAGTTGGATGTTCTGTTTCAGCTCAAATCAGAAGTCACCGAAACTATGGCCTTAGTGTGCACAATAGATCAGTTTTCACGACTTGACATAAACTAGAAATAAGTCACATAATATTCAAATTTTCGTTATCCAAAAGGGAAAGGTCTCAAAAGGTCCATAACACATGGTATAAGACTATAGGTGCATACATTATAGATTTGGACTGAATTCAGGTTACCATTTCGATTCGAATATTACTCAAGTTTCACAAATCCAAATGATGCATGGCATAGATAAAAAGATAACTACAACATATGAAATTTCGATAAATGTAAAGTCCTAAATCATTAACTCATAGCAAATGAATTACAAAGTCAATTACATGACAATGAGCAAATCAGTTTTTCAAGAACGTTCAAACAAGCATAACGTGAGCTATACAAATCCAAATCGCATGATATCCTAGTCTAAATTGAGTGTGTTTAAGTCATCTATACAATTGTTAACATGTTATAACATAATTCACTAATCAATTAACTCAGAAAATTTGGATTCATGGTAAGAATACAACAAAACTTCGATTTAACATAACTAGAGCATATGATAACGAAATCAATTGATTCTTGAGCCTAACGTTATTAATTTTTTGACATTTTTCCATCTAGATAATAATAATTTACAGAAAATAAGTTCAACATATCAGTTCCATCAATATCAAATTTGGTTTTCACCCAAAACAATCAATACGAACAAATCAACGATTAATAACACATACAAACGCGATGAATCGAGCAATTGACCAACATAATTTATAAAATGTAACGACCCGCCAAAATCGCCATTGATGGCCCCATTAATTTAGGTCCCGTTACGTGGTCATAGTCCCTAAATGAGACGCGTTTGACCAAAATTATGTCGCATTCATTTGAAACGTGTAAGACATGCAAAGTTTTAAGTTTACCAATGATTCAACAACGAGTTTTAGTTTACAAAAGTTATAAAGTATAAATGAAATAACTTGCGGCATAATATAAGTTAAAAATCACGAATGCTATCAATAGCGTATGCATATAAACATTAAGCTTGATTCCAAAGGTGCTATCACAAGCGTATGCATGTATGTTTGACCCCAAGAAAGTAATCAAAGTGTGCAGAAGCATGTATCAAGTAGCCAAGTATGAACCTGAGAAACATATAGAAAACTGTCAACGAAAAACGTTGGTGAAATCATAGGTGTATTTGTAAACGTTGTTTTTGAACCACAAGATTTAGTAAAAAGTTGATTATCCAAATCGTTTGCATTCCAAAGTTGTTGTACGTTCGCGAGCACCCAATTATCAAGACTTAACTATATACGAAACCCCGTTATCATAATGTTAGAACCTACACTATACCCGAAAATATATTTCATCCGCTAACGGTAGCGAACCGTCCGAATGAGGGCTCGTCAAGCCCGTATGGATCCACATAACATAAGTTCACGTTTACACCCTGCAAGTGTAACTAATGATAATTGAATTGAGGCTTTTTGTTCTAACTCGCATGTGGAATGTTTGTTTTCGTACTTGTGTTCAAGCATAAAAGTATAATATGTATATTTTTCTCATCCCATGATTTAAAGAGTAAAAGTTGTTGAAAAGGTGGGACTATGATCTCACCGTAGTTGCATGCCAAAGTACTTCATTTTAAGCATTGTGCAATGAAAGTTGTTTAGTCTTGACCTAAACAAGTAAGTTATATCAATACCGGGTAAGACATAAGGTCGGTCGAAATGTGTTCAATTAGTTCTATGCCTCGTTACAACTCGATTATATAGCATGTGAGTCAAGTTGTCAAGTTTCATGCAAGATATAAGTATAAAAGAAAGTTATAACGATTGCATTAGTGTTTGGTTAAGTTTGAATAAAAGTCAAACTTGGTCAAAGTCAACGGGGTCGGGTCGGGTATCCGACAATTTTTCTTCAATTAGTAGTCATATATAAACATGTTGGCCAAGTTTCATGTTAATCGGAGTTGCGAGTAAGCGGGGGTGAAACTGTGAAAACATAAAGTGATTTTGGTCAGCAGGAATCGGAGCCGAGCTCCAAGTTTATGTTGAGCGGCGCTCAAGGCCCCCAGGTCAGGAAATCTGGACATTTTTAGCACTTTTATGCACGAATCAAACTTCATTTTAACACAACTAATGAACCGTAAACACTCAAAACGCATACCATACATCGTTGGAAAGGATTTTAACGAGGAATACAACTAAATGCATATCATCAATTAAATTCATCATTTATAATAACTAAATCCTCGTCGAATGATCGTTAAATGTTCATCATTAAAGTTTCAAGTTCATAAAATGAAAATGATGATTCGGGAACTTAATACACACATATAATACGCCGTTTCATAGGTAATTAAACATACAATACAACTAAACACTTACAAATAACGTCTCATAGCATTCAAGGCATCAAAAGTTCATTTTAAATGCTACCAAACCCTAACCAAGAATCACCAAATCAATAATCATGTTAATGTAAGGTTTTCATGTCTTCCAACATACCAAATCGAAGCATATGAAGCTAGTAACACATTTAATACAAGAACTTTCACATCTAACAACATTTCATTAACCAAAATCAAGGATTAAACCAAATCATTTTTCATATTTTAGCTAGTTGCTCATACAAGCAAAACAAGCAACCAATTTACATATACATCAACCTAATGAGCCATAGACACTAACTAACACCATTTCAAGTTTATAAATTGAATTAGAGAAATCTAGAGTTTTTAGAAAGTTACCCAAAAGAGAGGAAGCTAGTATCAAAACGTAGAGGATGAAGAGAGGATTTCAAAAGTACAATTTGTTTTGTTCGAAGATTGCTAGACTTGAATTAGATGATGATTCTTTATTGAAGATGAAAAGGATGCAAAAGTGGAAGTAATACTTGAAAGGAAATTGGAAAAGAAAAAGAAATGAAATGAATGGTGGTGAAGGGTTTGACTAGTTCAACTAGTCAACTTCTTTGGTCCATTGGCAACTTTAATCCCTCGAGTTTAAAAGCGAGTGCGTGAATTAACCAAATGAAATATTTTAAATACGCTAGAGTAAACGAGAGATGTTATTATTAAATAACGGAAATATTGAAAATGATAATTAATGAAAGATACGAATTTAGATAACGAAACATATTATCTATAAAAAAGAGACGGGCGTTAAAAATAAATTAACGAAAAAAGGCGGGTTATTACATAAAACTTTATCAAAGAAAAAATTTTAGATCTAGGGTTTGTAAAATTATACCTTTGATCGCCAAATAAATCACACCTATGCATAGAGAACGAAGAGAATTTCACTTTTTGTGTTCGAGGTTTAATCAAAAGTTGAAAAATAGATGGTATGGTGATGGTGATAATGTCGACGATGAGAGGGAGGGGGAGGGAGTCGAATGGATGATTTTTGTGTGAGAGTTTTCTAGTTTAGGTTTATCACTTTGTATTTATATTAAACCCTAATTCACTAATTAGCAATTTAGTCCCTCAAGTATAGCAAAAATTAAAAATAAAAGGGGTGGGGTGGGGGTTTCGGCCGATTGGGACCCACATGGGTTTCCTGGACTCTCGTTTTGCAAAAGCGTTTACTCATGATCCGTTTCAAATGCCATTTAAATGTACCAAAGGCCCGAACGCTAAACCGAGCGTTTCGTTGCTCGAAAAATAGTTTTTTTCATTATTCAAATCGTGACGTTTTTAACGTATTTCTTTTATCTGAAACATTTTTTTCGATTAATATTAACCCATATTAATTCAAATAGCCCTCCAAGGATCACGTATGCATTTAATACACTTAAACACACAAAAAGTCAAATAATCACCGTTAAATCAACTAACGGACAGTTAACGAAAGTGACAGAAAAAGCAGGGTTGTTACATGAGGCCAGGGAGAAGATGAAGGATGGTCCCACTTTTCCGACCAGGAATAAGAAGAAGTGACTAGCTTGGATTTATTCTTCCATATTTTAGACTCTATTTCTTCTACTACTTATTATTTTCTGAGACGTACCGGTGTAATTTTTATCGGGCTACTAGTACTTGATGTTTACTTTGGATTATTACCTTATTTTGGATATGATGATTATTTCATTATTTATGAATGACTTTTATCTTATATAATTGTGTGGTATTGGGTTATATACTTTGTGCTTGTGTGATATTGTACAGTTAGCATACTTGATGTTTGTGTGATGAATAATTGCATGTGTTGTAGGAACACTACTATGGTTATCACTGTTTATCACTACTTATTGCTACTAACACTACCTATCACTATTGTCACTACATACTACCACTATCACTACTCTCACTACCTACTACTACTGTCACTACCTATCACTACTAATACCACTTAACACTACTTCTCACTACTCAAATCTCTACGATTTGTTACTACTTACTATACATCAATACTCGTTGCTAGTATACTTTTAAGATGTTGTTTCATTGAAACTAATCTTGTGTATTATTTTGTTATTAACCTAATGCCTCCCAAAGAATCTACAACTGCTCAAATTCGAAGACTTCTTGCGAAGGCATTGTGGCAGAAAGAGATGAATTGCTGCAAGAATTAAACACAATCGTTGAAACAACTACAATAACGACGGCCCGACTAACAACAACAACAATGGAAAAATTGATCGAGGTGGACGTTCTTATAAGACGTTCACAATCTGTAATCCGCACTCATTCAGTGGAACCAAAGGACCAGTTGGTCTTAACAGATGGGTTGAGAAGTTAGAGTCAGTTTTTCGTATCAACGGGTGTAATGATGCTGACCGTGTGGGTTTTGCTACAGGCACGCTGTCTGACAGTATGCTTACTTGGTGAAATTCCTACTCGCAATCCCTAGGTCATGATCAAGCTTATGCTCTTCCATGGGGAACTCTAAAGCAAAGGACGATCTAGGAGTACTGTCCTCGCAACGAAATCAAGAAGATGGAGCGACGGTTCCATGAACTGAAGCTAGTCGGCACTGATCTTACTGGCTATAACAAGAGATTCTTTGAACTAGCATTAATGTTTCCCAAAATGGTCACTCCTGAGAATTGGAAGATTTAACAGTACATTGAAGGCCTAACTGAGAACATACATGGTGGCGTTACTACTTCTAAGCCATGAACTGTTTAAGAGGCTATAGATATGGCCAGTTTGTTAATAGATTAGATTGTTCAGAGAGGAAAGACTACTACAGCCAATGAAGTTAAGTCGAATAATGGCAATAGAAAGTGGAACGGTGGATAAGATAAAAACCCTAACCAACAACCTTTCAAGAAGCAGTAAATCCAAAGAACAACATTGGTGTCACTAGTGCATACTCTGGGTATAAGGGTAAACAGCCATAATGTCAAAGGTGTGGCATCCACCACTCTGGAACCTGTACTGCTATGATTTGTGACAAGTGTAATAAAATTGGCCATCTGACCAAGGATTGCAAGGTTAATACCAACAACAAGAACTACTATGGTTGTGGGCAACCAGGTCACTTTAAGAAAGACTGTCCGAAGAACAACAATACTAGAAATGCTCGAAGCAGGGCGTTTAACATCAACTCCACAGAAGCTTATGATGATCTGAAGTTAGTTACGGGTACATTTTCGCTCAATGATTAACATGTTTATGGTTTGTTTGACACTAGCACTGATAGAAGTTTTATATCTAAGGATATTTATCACAACGTTAAGAACCTTATTTCTTCCTTAGATAACGTATATTCTATAGAACTAGGGAATGGTAATTTGATGAGAGTAGATAAGATTTATCGTGGTTGCATTTTGAAGTTAGAGGGTAAGTCATTTAACATTGATGTGATACCGATTAAACTGGGAGGTTTTCACCTTGTGGTCAGAATGGACTGGTTATCAGAAAACAAAGCGGAACTGGTTTGCGACCGAAAGGCTATTCGTATACCTATCGCGAATGGTGAACCTATATATGATGGTGTATGGAGAAAAGGGAAACACACAACTACATCTCATTAACTGCTTGAAAGTTCGGAAGTGTGTGAGAAAGGGATGTATCGCTTTTATGGCACACGTGAGCAAGGTTGAATATGAAGACAAGACCTGAAGATGTTCCTATCGTTAAGGATTTTCTAGAAGTTTTTCTAGAGGAATTACCTGGTCTCCCACCGCATTGGGAAGTTGAATTTCAAATTGATCTGGTGCCAGGAGCAGCCCTAGTTACTCACACACCATATAGACTTGCACCCCAGAGCTACAAGATTTGTCTAGCCAACTGCAAGAGCTATAAGAAAAGGGATTTATACGACTGAGTTCTTCACCTTGGGGAGCTCCGGTCTTGTTCGTTAAGAATAAAGATGGGTCAAAGAGACTTTGTAATGACTAAGAGAACTGAACAAGTTGGCAATCAATAATCAGTAGCCACTGTCGAGGATTGATGACTTATTCGATCAATTGCAGGGATCTAGTTGTTACTCAAAGATTGATCTAAGATTTGGATATCATTAATTAAGGGTCAAGGAAGTTGATGTTCCTAAGACGACATTTAGAACACGTTATGGACATTATGAGTTTACAGTGATGCCGTTTGATTTGACGAACGCACCAGCACTGTTCGTGGATCTCATGAACCGTGTGTGTAAGCCATACCTGGATAAATTCATCATTGTATTCATTGATGACATATTGGTGTATTCAAAGAACAGAGAAGAACACGAACAACATCTGCGTTCAGTATTGAAGAAGCTCAGAGAAGAACAGCTGTATGCGAAGTTCTTAAAATGTGACTTTTAGTTACAAGAAGTAAAATTCCTTGGTCATGTTGTAGGTCCAATGGTATTCAATTTGATCCAACAAAGATAGAGATGGTTATGAATTGGGAAACTCCAAAGAGACCAAGTCAGATCCGACAATTTATGGGTCTAACTGGTTACTAGAGGAGATTCATCGAAGGTTTCTCTACAATTGCCTGACCATTTACCGTGTTGACTCATAAAGGTAAGAAGTATGAATGGTCAAAACCACGGAAAACTGCATTTCAATTGTTGAAGGAGAAGTTGACGACTACACCGATATTATCTCCACCCGAGGGGAATAAAGACTTTGTTATTTATTGTGATGCCTCGCGTTAAGGACTAGGTTGCGTGCTGATGCAACGAAACAAGGTTATTGCTTATGGATCACGACAATTAAAGATTCACGAACAGAATTACACGATGAATGATCTTGAACTAGGTGTTGTAGTCTTCACACTCAAAATGTGGAGACACTACCTGTATGGAACCAAGTTTACTATCTTCACCGAAAATAAGAGTTTGCAACACATCTTTGATCAGAAGCAACTCAACATGAGACAACGACGTTGGGTGGAATTGCTAAATGACTACGATTGTGAAATTCAATACCATCATTATAACACCCCGTCAAAATCCATTAACGGTGATGTTAACTCTTGTCCTAGTGCTTGGCTTGACTTCTACTTAACAACAAAGTTCTACAGCGGAAGCAATTAATACCAGATATAAAACATGCAAAACGGGTCAACATAAAGTTAATTGAATCTACAGGTTTAAGTAAATAGTTCATCGTATGTTTCAGAAAATAGTTTCCAGAAATCGTTTATCGAAAATCAGTTATCAAAATCGTTTATCAGTAATCGGTATCCGAAAATCAGTATTCATAAATCAGTAAACATTTATCAGTATTAGACCACAAATGTTTTGTATCAAAAGTTTGTAGACACATCGTGTCCGGTTTCAAATGTTTGTGGACATACCGTGTCTAGTTTCAAATTTTTATAGACAATACCATGTCTAGTTTCATCATATGTTAGACCACAAGATTTCGTTCAAAGCATTGTAAAAATTATACATCTGTTATGAGCAATTGAATATAAAGCTTTAACCCGCAGATAGATAAATGTACTACACGACTTCCTTTACCATATATAGCATACGTAGATCAAGCATATGGTTACGAAGTAATAAGCACCCAGTTCGTTGAGTGAGGTTTGTCAAACCTACGAATCCGTTCTTATAGTTCGAGCCTTACGTATGTAATAAATATATTCAAGTTAAGCGGTTTTTGATCGAACTCATTATGTATATTCAATTTTGCACTCGTGTCTAATGCATGAAACAGTTTAAAATAGTTTAAGAAACAATTCAAAAGCAGCATGTATCTCATCCCAAAAATGTAAATGAAAATGGGACTGTAGAGTCACCTTGAGTGCACTTGAAAAAATCACAAGTAGCGAGTAGTCGGATTACTTCAACTGAGTAATGTAACCTAAATGTACCAATATATAGTTACATAAGTTTATTTCAACAGACTGACTCACAGTACAGTTGTCCTATTGCTCAGACCGAAGCAATCGTATAGTAAAAATCAACACAGAAGTCAACTAATCAAGTTGGTCAACCTAAGTTAACTACATTAGCAGGTCATTCCAATAATATCACAAAGTCAAACCAAGGTCAGCTCATAAGTTTTACACATTCGTTTAGCCAATTAACGTTTAATAGTTTAGCTATCGTACGTTTTCACAACGGTCATGCAATCGGACAAGCATAGTTCACAATTGACACATCAAGAAATTTTGATAAACTCCAGATCACAAGTACATATCATAAGATTTCTAAAAAGACTAAGCACACTATCATACGATTCCTAGAACTCACGTAGTGTGCAAAACATTCAAGTTCAGTTTCTGTTTGCGCATCAGTTTCATAATAATTCTCATTTAATATAGAAAATAGTAATTAACAAACAGACAATTGGAGATGATTCCTAACATCTCAAATTATCATTGATAAAAATATCTAAGAAAATCATGTAGCCAATTTGTACAGTTTTGACCAACATGTCAGACTTTCTGAATTGGACAGAATCCAGACCTTTGATTTTGGCACGCATACAACACATAGAAAATAAAGGTTCCAGAGCTAGAAAAACAAATGAGATATTCTAAGTAACATATATTTAACAACATATCAGAAGCTCAAGCTCTAAATCAATTTCTACTTCATACTAGCCAATTATTTGTGCAAATGAGACAGATTCGATCCATTTCAAGTAGTCATGTTTGGGGTCGATTATACGAGCATCTAGAGACAATTAGCATGTGAGTTCTACATGAAATATCAAGTACTAATCATGCACTTTATAGAATACAAAATCTTGGTTTCTAAAAATCATGTTAAATGGTCGTTTGATTCATGAACAAATCGTTAGTTAACATGTTTTACCGCAAACATATTCAAGTAGGCATAAAATGACTTTCAAAAATCCAATTACTACGATATCCTAGTCCATTTTATGTGTTTTTCAAATATCTATTCATCTAACAGTAGTTCATGAGCCAATTCTAATCACACAAATTGCAATTTTTGAAATATAGCATAAATACACACCGAAACTTCAATTAATCATAACTTAAGCTATACATAACGAAATCGTGCGATTCAAGCGAGAAAAATCAATAGTTTTTCGATAGATATCCATTTAGACACTTTTAATTTACATAAAACATAGTCATAAAATCAGTAGCATAGCAATACAATTTGTGATTAAACACTAACTCGCAATCCGGACATTATAACGACTAATTACAAGTACAGACACAACCAATTGAACAATAGAACATATAAATCATGTGAATAACAATAAAAATCAGATTTATAAATCTAGGGTTTTCAATTATACCTTAATTTAGCAATCAATGAACGTTACTAGATGTAGAATGACGCGTAGAACAACGTTTATGTTCAAGACTTTGTCTAATTTTTGTTGATGATGGTGTTTCTTGATGGTGATGATCGACAATCATGAGCAGGGAGAGGAGAGTAGATGTCGACTAGTATTAGGGTTGGAATGAGTGTCTGTGTTTTTTTGGCTAATTTAATTAGATTAGGTCCTCATTAAAAAGCCACTAGTGATAGTTTTAGCCCAAAACAAGTCCAAAAGTGTGGGGTTTTGGTGGATTTCGGCCATGAGGGTCCAAGAGGGAGTCTATGGGCTTGTCTTGACTAGTTGATGCATTCCTTTTGTAGCCCGTTAGGTGTCGTTAGCCAAAAACGCAAACCAGAACGTTAAACGTTAATTTCTCACGTTTTTAATCTATAAAAATTCCAATAAATTGAAATTATTTTTAGAAAATAATAATTATAACATATAATTATTAAAAGTGAGTTATAATATGTTTGGCTTGCTTGTTCACAAAGTGTGGTTCGTTTCTAGTTGTCGTTAACCAAAACCGAATTCCCAGAACGTTAATCGATCGTTAAAACGCATCCCACCAAGTTTTATTCATTAGATATATAATAAATTAAATATGTTTTCTTAAAGTTAATAATTATTAAAAATAAATATTTTATTAAAAATCGAGCGTTTCCCAGTCCCAAGAGACATTTGTTGCAGTTCTTAAAACCGTACCATTTTCTCAGTATTTCAAAACATTAAATAAGTTTTCCTGATTAATATATTCTCATATTAATTATAGTAGTCCTCAAAGAACCAAATATGCATTTAATTAAATTAAATGCACAAAATTCAAGTAAGTTCTGTTAAATAACTTAACGGACAGTTAACGAAGCTTAACAGAAATAGAAGGGTTGTTACAATCATGGCAAGGCGAACGTGGTAGCGGATGCTCTGAGTAGAAAAGAGAGAGATAGAACTCGTAGGATCCGAGCTCTCAATATGGTTGTCCGTACGAACCTTACGTCATAGATCCAAGATGCACAACTGGAAGCCGTGAAACAAGAGGAATGTCGATGTTGAATTTTTCAAAGGATTAGATAAGAAAATCATCATAAAAGAAGATGGAACACGATATTTTACTAAACGAATCTGGGTACCAAAATTTGGTGGATTAAGAGAACTGGTGTGGGAGGAAACACACAAGTCAAGGTACTCAATTCATCCTGGATTAGATAAAATGTACCAAGATCTGAAAGCGTTTTACTGGTGGCCAAATCTGAAAGCTGACATTGCTACCTATGTCAGAAAGTGGTTGACTTGCACTAAGGTCAAGGCGAACAGCAGAAGTCATCAGGGCTGCTGACTCAACCAGAAATTCCCCAATGGAAGTGGGTATGTATTAAATGGACTTCATCACAAAACTACCGAAAACCGTGGGAGGTTACGACACCATTTGGGTTGTCGTGGATCGTCTCACTAAGTCTGCACACTTCTTACCAATAAGACAAACTCTCAAGATGGAGAAGTTGGCACAAGTTGACATTAAAGAAGTCATTTCTAGGAATGGAGTGCCTGTATCCATTATATCTGATCACGACAGCAGATTTACTTCTAGGTTCTGAAAAATGTTATAAGAAGCAATGGGGACTCGTTTAGATATGAGTACAACATATCACCCCCAAACAGTCGATCAAAGTAAACGAACCATTCAAACTCTAGAAGACATGTTGCGAGCATGTATCATTGATTTCGGAAACGAATAGGATAAGTATTTACCACCAGCGGAGTTCTCATACAACAATAGCTATCATACGAGCATTAAGGCTACACCTTTCGAAGAGTTGTACGAAAGAAAGTGTAGATCTTCCGTATACTGGAGCGAACTAGGGGATAGTCAATTGACAGGTCCTGAGATTATACAGGAGACAACAGAGAAAATCGTCCAAATTCAAAAACGATTGAAAATAGCTCGAAGTCGTCAGAAAAGCTATGCCGACGTTAGAAGGCGACTTTTAGAATTTCAAGTGGGCGATAAAGTCATGCGGAAAGTATCACACTGGAAGGGTGTAGTACGGTTCAGAAAATGAGGTAAGCTGAGTCCAAGATATGGTCGAGATAACTGAAAGAGTTAGCTCGGTGGCTTACAGATGGAAACTACCACAGGAACTTAGTGAAATACACGACATTTTCCATGTGTCAAACTTGTAGAAGTGCCTAGCTGACGAGAATTTGGTGATTCCTTTAGAGTAAGTGCACATTGATAACAAGCTTCATTTTATTGAAGAACTCGTTGAGATCATGGACCGTGAGGTCAAGCGACTGAAGCAAAGTGTAACAACCCGACTTTTTCCGTTTACTATCATTACTTGTCCATTAAGTATTTAACGATGTTTACTTAGAATTGTGTGTTTAATAGAATTAAATGCATGCCTTTAGAGAGATTATTAAATTAATATGTTATATTAGTTTATGAACTTATTTCGGATAGCGAAATAACTAGGAAACGTCACGATTAAGAAAATCGCCTAGAAAGCTTTTAAGTTTACAGAACTCAGAAAAACGACGAAATAATTATTTTTAATAATTATTGACTTTAAGAAAAACTTATTTAATTTATTATTTATTTAATGAATTAAATCCGGTGATTGCGTTTCAACGACTAGTTAACGTTCCGGAGACCCGGTACGGTTAACGGCATTCAAAACGGACACGCGCGTACAAGTAATTAAGCAAAACGAGCCCGAGACCACCCTAGTAGGCCCCTTCGGCCGAACCCCTCCCCAATACCCCATGTTGGACTTATTTTGGACCTATGCTTTGTTACTAGTGGCCTTTTAGTGTAATTAGTCCCTAACCTAGGTTTAAAAGAAAATTTTTAACATGTAAACTCTCACAATTGCACAAGCTAGTCGACTTTTTGCTCCCTCCCCCCCCCCCCCCCTTGGTTGGCCGTCGACATCACCACCCCACAACCACCATCACCACTCAAAATTAGAACAAGTCTTGAAGATCAAAGTTGTTCCTTTAATTGTTCTACACGCATTAGTGTGATCAATTTGTTTGATTGAGGTATAATTGCAAACCCAAGTTTTTATAAATCTGAATTTTGTTCAATTACTTAGTGTATTAGAGTCTAGTGCTCAATTAATGGTGTCTTGTGTTGATAATTATCGTTGGATTGCTAAATTAACGTTGTTTACATGAAAAACAAATTTGTTTCTTGTAGATCTGATAAAATTGACATGATAACTGATCTTGTAATATGTTTAATTGGAAATATATCGAAAAGTTATTAATTTTAGACTCCGATTTTGCGTGATTTCGTTATCGTGTGCTTAAGATATGCTTAATCGAAGATTTCACTAGGTTTTGTGCGTAATCCGAATTTTCTGAGTTACATGCTTTGTGTTTTAGATTATGAAAAGTGTACTAATGTATTCCTTATGAAAATTTATGCAATTTAGACTTAAGATTTACGTCAAACGCTTATGCAATGATTTCGTTATGTCAAAACGAAGTTTTGGTTCTTTAAGAGAGCTGAAACAGTTTTTCGAGTTACATAAAAATTATTAGAGTGAACTAGGAATGGTTTGAGACTTTGATATTCTGGAAAATGTTATTTTATATGTTACTTGAGATATTTCATTTGTATGATAGTCTCTGAATACATGATTTGCTATGTGATAAAGGATTGGCCAAACAATATGTGTGTTTAACGTGTAAAACTGGAAGGTTAGAAAAGTTTGGCTAAACAGTACAAATTAGCTAAAGCAATGTTTCTGATTATTTTATCACTAAAACTTTGAGATGTTTTGAGATGACTCCAGTTTCCCTTTCATCAAAATCTATTTTCTATATTTTTTGAAAAATGTTTAAAAACTGACGTGCGGGCAGAAATTGCTGTAATGAACTAAGACTTGACCCTTTCTGATATTTTACTTTTATATATCATATAAGGCTTAGGCCAGACTTTTTGGAATCGATTTTAAGTATAGTTATGATCTGGAGTTGGTCATAATTTATGAGATATGTGCTATGAGTAATGGTTGTTTCTTTCTACGACGTACGAATTTCTAAGACATGCTCTAAGATGCAAAAGTGCAATTTGCTTTACTATGAGTTGTTAAATGATATTTGACCTAGGTTTGACTTGTTGACCATGTTTGCATGACCTACTAAGATGTTTGACTTTAGTTGACCACTTTGACTGAGTTGACTTTTGGTTGACTTTTGTTGACTTGCTTGGATTAGTTGACTTTTACTTATTCGTTGCGTCAGTCTGAGCACTAGGACTTTGCGTACACTATGGTTGACAAAGTTTGACCTATTAGTGTATACTTAAGATGATTTACTTGATTAGGTTGCGTTGTTCAGTCGAAAGTGTTCGCCAACCATACGTTTTTCTAAGATCTTTACAAGTGCTTTTGCTAAGGTGAGTCTACAGTCCCTACTACGTTTTTACAGGGATGAGATGCATGATTTTTACAAATGTTTTATGTGTTTGGCACAAGTAACTGACTAAGAATATACATATGAGTTCAGATCAAAAATTCCTTAGCTTGATTATATTAGTTACTTTGTAAGCTCGACTTATAGGGACGGTACCGTTAGGTTTGACAAACCTCACCCCAAGATAAACTGGTGCTTATTTCGTTATTACTCGTACACTTGATCGGTGTATCGCCATGATAGGGTAAACTAACACGTGTGCTCGCCTCACGCAAAGGTTAAAGCTTTATAATCAAGTGCTCATGATAATATATACTTTTCCTATGATGTTTTCTAAGAAAATCTTGCTGCCTAACTTACGAAAAGATTTACTAAACTTATAGATTCACTCAACGTTTTCGTTGATGTTTTGCATGTTTCATCTCATGTACATAGAGATAGTGCTTCCGCTTAACTGAAGTTATTATGTTGTTTGCTGCTAGAACTGGACGGCGTCCAGCATGTTTATCATTTTCATTTCAAGAACAAATATTCGCATTTAAACTGTTTTCATTCAAGATGTTTGGGTTCATTTACATTAGTCATTGACATCAAATATTTTTCAGTTACATTTTCTATAATTAATGACTTTGTTTTGACGATTGATGCGAATACTTTTCGGAAACGTCTCATATAGAGGGCGTGACCGCTAAACTGTGGGACCAAGAGTTAATATTCCGTTAGTGGATTCTGACGGGGTATTACATTTGGTATCAGAGTAGATCGGTTACCTAGGACTAGGCTTCATTAGAGAGTCGAACGTTAGGACATCTAGTGAGTCTAGACTGTAACCCTAGACTTGTTAAGTTGCATGAACCCTAGTTAAATTAATTTCTATGATATTTGATTTCTATGATGACATGATTTCTAAGTTGTAGTGACCTGAACTTTTCCATGTTTATATATATTAATTGAGATTGATATTTACATGATTAAATGTTTCCAACATGTTAAGCAATCAAACTTGTTAAGACTTGATTAATTGAAATATGTTTCATATAGACAATTGACCACCCAAGTTGATCGGTGATTCACGAACGTTAAAACTTGTAAAAACTATATGATGACATATATATGGATATATATATATAGTTAACATGATACTATGATAAGAAAACATATCATAAAGTATATTAACAATGAACTACATATGTAAAAACAAGACTACTAACTTAATGATTTTTAAACGAGACATATATGTAACGATTATCGTTGTAAAGACATTTAATGTATATATATCATATTAAGAGATATTCATACATGATAATATCATGATAATATAATAATTTAAAATCTCATTTGATATTATAAACATTGGGTTAACAACATTTAACAAGATCGTTAACCTAAAGGTTTCAAAACAACACTTACATGTAACGACTAACGATGACTTAACGACTCAGTTAAAATGTATATACATGTAGTGTTTTAATATGTATTTATACACTTTTGAAAGACTTCAATACACTTATCAAAATACTTCTACTTAACAAAAATGCTTACAATTACATCCTCGTTCAGTTTCATCAACAATTCTACTCGTATGCACCCGTATTCGTACTCGTACAATACACAGCTTTTAGATGTATGTACTATTGGTATATACACTCCAATGATCAGCTCTTAGCAGCCCATGTGAGTCACCTAACACATGTGGGAACCATCATTTGGCAACTAGCATGAAATATCTCATAAAATTACAAAAATATGAGTAATCATTCATGACTTATTTACATGAAAACAAAATTACATATCCTTTATATCTAATCCATACACCAACGACCAAAAACACCTACAAACACTTTCATTCTTCAATTTTCTTCATCTAATTGATCTCTCTCAAGTTCTATCTTCAAGTTCTAAGTGTTCTTCATAAATTCCAAAAGTTCTAGTTTCAAAAAATCAAGAATACTTTCAAGTTTGCTAGCTCACTTCCAATCTTGTAAGGTGATCATCCAACCTCAAGAAATCTTTGTTTCTTACAGTAGGTTATCATTCTAATACAAGGTAATAATCATATTCAAACTTTGGTTCAATTTCTATAACTATAACAATCTTATTTCAAGTGATGATCTTATTTGAACTTGTTTTCGTGTCATGATTCTGCTTCAAGAACTTCGAGCCATCCAAGGATCCATTGAAGCTAGATCCATTTTTCTCTTTTCCAGTAGGTTTATCCAAGGAAATTAAGGTAGTAATGATGTTCATAATATCATTTGATTCATACATATAAAGCTATCTTTTTCGAAGGTTTAAACTTGTAATCACTAGAACATAGTTTAGTTAATTCTAAACTTGTTCGCAAACAAAAGTTAATCCTTCTAACTTGACTTTTAAAATCAACTAAACACATGTTCTATATATATATGATATGCTAACTTAATGATTTAAAACCTGGAAACACGAAAAACACCGTAAAACCGGATTTACGCCGTCGTAGTAACACCGCGGGCTGTTTTGGGTTAGTTAATTAAAAACTATGATAAACTTTGATTTAAAAGTTGTTATTCTGAGAAAATGATTTTTATTATGAACATGAAACTATATCCAAAAATTATGGTTAAACTCAAAGTGGAAGTATGTTTTCTAAAATGGTCATCTAGACGTCGTTCTTTCGACTGAAATGACTACCTTTACAAAAACGACTTGTAACTTATTTTTCCGACTATAAACCTATACTTTTTCTGTTTAGATTCATAAAATAGAGTTCAATATGAAATCATAGCAATTTGATTCACTCAAAACGGATTTAAAATGAAGAAGTTATGGGTAAAACAAGATTGGATAATTTTTCTCATTTTAGCTACGTGAAAATTGGTAACAAATCTATTCCAACCATAACTTAATCAACTTGTATTGTATATTATGTAATCTTGAGATACCATAGACACGTATACAATGTTTTGACCTATCATGTCGACACATCTATATATATTTCGGAACAACCATAGACACTCTATATGTGAATGTTGGAGTTAGCTATACAGGGTTGAGGTTGATTCCAAAATATATATAGTTTGAGTTGTGATCAATACTGAGATACGTATACACTGGGTCGTGGATTGATTCAAGATAATATTTATCGATTTATTTCTGTACATCTAACTGTGGACAACTAGTTATAGGTTACTAACGAGGACAGCTGACTTAATAAACTTAAAACATCAAAATATATTAAAAGTGTTGTAAATATATTTTGAACATACTTTTATATATATGTATATATTGTTATAGGTTCGTGAATCAACAGTGGCCAAGTCTTACTTCCCGATGAAGTAAAAATCTGTGAAAGTGAGTTATAGTCCCACTTTTAAAATCTAATATTTTTGGGATGAGAATACATGCAGGTTTTATAAATGATTTACAAAATAGACACAAGTACGTGAAACTACATTCTATGGTTGAATTATCGAAATCGAATATGCCCCTTTTTATTAAGTCTGGTAATCTAAGAATTAGGGAACAGACACCCTAATTGACGCGAATCCTAAAGATAGATCTATTGGGCCTAACAAACCCCATCCAAAGTACCGGATGCTTTAGTACTTCGAAATTTATATCATATCCGAAGGGTGTCCCGGAATGATGGGGATATTCTTATATATGCATCTTGTTATTGTCGGTTACCAGGTGTTCACCATATGAATGATTTTTATCTCTATGTATGGGATGTGTATTGAAATATGAAATCTTGTGGTCTATTGTTACGATTTGATATATATAGGTTAAACCTATAACTCACCAACATTTTTGTTGACGTTTAAAGCATGTTTATTCTCAGGTAAATATTAAGAGCTTCCGCTGTTGCATACTAAAATAAGGACAAGATTTGGAGTCCATGTTTGTATGATATTGTGTAAAAGCTGCATTCAAGAAACTGATTTCGATGTAACATATTTGTATTGTAAACCATTATGTAATGGTCGTGTGTAAAAAGGATATTTTAGATTATCATTATTTGATAATCTACGTAAAGCTTTTTAAACCTTTATTTATGAAATAAAGGTTATGGTTTGTTTTAAAAATGAATGCAGTCTTTGAAAAACGTCTCATATAGAGGTCAAAACCTCGCAACGAAATCAATTAATATGGAACGTTTTTAATCAATAAGAACGGGACATTTCAGTTGGTATCAGAGCGTTGGTCTTAGAGAACCAGAAAATTTGCATTAGTGTGTCTTATCGAGTTTGTTAGGATGCATTAGTGAGTCTGGACTTCGACCGTGTTTTCTTTAAAAATGATTGCTTAACATTTTTGTTGGAAACTATATATTTTTAACATATGAATATTATGTGATATATTAATCTCTTAACGTGTTTGATATTATGTGATAGATGTCTACCTCTAGAACAAGTCCCATTGACTCACCTAATAATAATGAAGAGTCAAATGTAAATTGGAATGATTTGTGGACTGATTCACAAGTTCCCGAAGAGGAACCGGAAGAAGAGTCGGAACCGGAAGAAGAATCGGAACCGGAAGAAGAATCGGAACCGGATGAAGAAATAGAACCGGTGGGGGAAATAATAAAACGGTTAAGTAAAAGAAAATCCTCAACCAACCGACCAAAGTTAATTATGGTCAATGGTGTTTCCGCCAAGGAAGCAAAATATTGGGAGGATTACCAATTCTCCGATGAATCGGATTCCGACGAGAATTCCGATGATGTTATAGAAATTACCCCAACTGAATTTAAAAAGGCAAAAGAAAATAATAAGGGAAAGGGCATAAAAATAGAGAAATCTAATTCCAACCCCGATGAACTTTATATGTATCGTCAACCCCTGAAGTCCTTAAGTTGTAACAATGACCCGGGAACCTCTAAACCACCAGGTTTTTCTAAACCAATGTGGACAACGACGGCTCGTATTAGGGGAACATCATATATCCCTAGAAACTTGGCAAAACGAACCAAAACCGAAGAAGAAGAAACGAGCGAGTCGGAATAAGATAGTTGTATTCGTGCGGTGTAATATATGTAATATAGTGTTCTTATGCTTTATGATATATGTAAAAATTGCTTGTATTAATAAGTATTTTTTTTATGAAACTAACTCTTGTCTATTTTACAGTTTAAAAACACAAAATGGATAGACAACCCAATATTTTAAGAGACCTACCCGGAGACATGATTGATGAAATCTTGTCTAGAGTCGGCCAGAATTCTTCGGCACAACTATTTAAGGCGAGATCAGTTTGTAAGACATTCGAAGAACGTTCCAAGAATGTCTTGGTTTATAAGAGACTTTCGTTTGAAAGATGGGGGATATCACATTGGGAAACCCATAAGTTACGATGTGTTTACTTTGACGCATATATTGCGGGGAACCCAAATGCTATTTTACGCAACGGGTTAAGAAATTATTTTGACTCAATATATCCGAATATTAGACTTCGTGATTTAGAAAAAGCGGCTAACATGCAACATAAAGAAGCATGTTATGCTTACGGATTAGTAATGTTCGCTTCTCACCAAAGTGAGAACAAGAACATCGGGCTACAACTATTAAACAAAACGTTTCCACAAGTGACGGAGTCGGTAATTGGGGTAAGAAATGAGGTTTTTAGATTATTACGGGACTGTTGGACATTACGTAACCCTCGTCCCTTTGATGACGTTACAACACGCTGTCTTATCAACGGCCATAACGGTTATGTTGCACAAGACCAAGGATGGGAAGTAGTCCTAGTAAAACCAGAATGCATGACTTGTTTCTGGACGTATGAATTACGTGTCTTTATTGCCTTTGCCGAACGACTTGTGTACTAGCTAGAATTGTCTTCACAACTATCTTGTATCAAAGTTATTGTGTGCTATATTTCATGCTTTATGTAAAATAAGCGGTATTGTAAGTTTGTAAAATATTGTATAAAAGTTTGAACGCGAAATATTATTACAATCAGTTTTTCATATAGAATTGTAGTAGTTGAATTGTATATTAGCTACTAAGTATGAACTTAACGGGTAGGTACTACCCGAATTTAAACTTATAAAACGCTAATATGAAGAAAAAGCTTTTATAAATGAGTTCATATTATGCTACGAAATACTATTAACTACTCTTAATATTCTGTATGATTAACTTGTTCCATTTAACTATTTTGAAGGAAATGGCACCGACTACTCGACACACCGTGAATATGAATGAAGAGGAATTCCGTACTTTTCTAGCTTCAAACATAGCCGCAGTACAGGCTGCGCTACATACCAACAATAACCTTGGATCTAGCAGTACAGGAAATCGTGTAGGATGCACCTACAAAGAATTCACTGCCTGCAAACCTTTGGAATTTGATGGAACTGAAGGACCGATCGGATTGATACGGTGGACCGAGAAGGTTGAATCGGTGTTTGCCATAAGTAAGTGTACTGAAGAGGACAAAGTGAAGTACGCTACGCATACCTTCACAGGTTCTGCGTTAACATGGTGGAATACCTATCTAGAGC
The DNA here is from genome assembly GCF_046630445.1 of Rutidosis leptorrhynchoides. Lineage (NCBI taxonomy): Eukaryota > Viridiplantae > Streptophyta > Magnoliopsida > Asterales > Asteraceae > Rutidosis > Rutidosis leptorrhynchoides. Next base: position 190,349,425 of record NC_092343.1, read on the forward strand.
AAGTGGGACAAGATGATGCGTACGCACTACCGTGGTCAGCATTCAAGCACTTGATGAACGAGAAGTACCGTCCCAGAACCGAGGTCAATAAGCTCAAGACAGAACTTAGAGGTTTACGAACCCAAGGATTTGATATTACCACGTACGAAAGACGATTCACAGAATTGTGCCTATTGTGTCCAGGAGCATTCGAAGATGAGGAAGAGAAGATCGACGCGTTTGTGAAAGGATTACCGGAAAGAATCCAAGAAGATATAAGTTCACACGAGCCCGCCTCCATACAACAGGCATGTAGAATGGCTCACAAACTAGTGAACCAGATTGAAGAAAGAATTAAAGAACAGACTGCTGAAGAGGCCAATGTGAAGCAAGTCAAAAGAAAGTGGGAGGAAAACGGTGATAAGAATCACCAATACAACAACAACAGCAATTACAACAATAATCGCAACAATTATCCCAACAATCGCAACACCAATCGCAACTACAACAAACGGCCCAACAACAACAACAACAACAACAACAACAACAGCAACTACAACAATCATCCCAACAACAATAATAACCGCAACAACAACAACAATCAGAAGCAGCTATGCCAAAGGTGTGAAAAGAATCACTCGGGGTTCTGCACCAAATTTTGCAACAAGTGTAAAAGAAATGGTCATAGCGCGGCGAAGTGTGAGGTCTACGGACCAGGGGTTAATAGAACGAAAGGAACAAATGGTGTCGGAACGAGTAATGGCGGAGCAAGTAGTGTCGGAGCAAGTTATGCCAATGTAGTTTGTTATAAATGTGGAAAACCAGGCCACATTATTAGAAATTGCCCGAACCAGGAGAACACGAATGGACAAGGCCGTGGAAGAGTTTTCAATATTAATGCGGTAGAGGCACAGGAAGACCCGGAGCTTGTTACGGGTACGTTTCTTATTGACAATAAATCTGCTTACGTTTTATTTGATTCGGGTGTGGATAGAAGCTATATGAGTAGAGATTTTTGTGCTAAATTAAGTTGTCCATTGACGCCTTTGGATAGTAAATTTTTACTCGAATTAGCAAATGGTAAATTAATTTCAGCAGATAATATATGTCGGAATCGAGAAATTAAACTGGTTAGCGAAACATTTAAGATTGATTTGATACCAGTAGAGTTAGGGAGTTTTGATGTGATAATCGGTATGGACTGGTTGAAAGAAGTGAAAGCGGAGATCGTTTGTTACAAAAATGCAATTCGCATTATACGAGAAAAAGGAAAACCCTTAATGGTGTACGGAGAAAAGGGCAACACGAAGCTACATCTTATTAGTAATTTGAAGGCACAAAAACTAATAAGAAAAGGTTGCTATGCTGTTCTAGCACACGTCGAGAAAGTACAAACTGAAGAAAAGAGCATCAATGATGTTCCCATTGCAAAAGAATTTCCCGATGTATTTCCGAAAGAATTACCGGGATTACCCCCACATCGATCCGTTGAATTTCAAATAGATCTTGTACCAGGAGCTGCACCAATAGCTCGTGCTCCTTACAGACTCGCACCCAGCGAGATGAAAGAACTGCAAAGCCAATTACAAGAACTTTTAGAGCGTGGTTTCATTCGACCAAGCACATCACCGTGGGGAGCTCCTGTTTTGTTTGTCAAGAAGAAAGATGGTACATTCAGGTTGTGTATCTGATGTCAAAGCAGGGGGGTATAAAATACTATTAAATTTTAGCAGAAAATACTATTAAATACGATACAATTTTACACAAGATATTTATTTATTTATAGAATGGATATACTTAAACCTTGCTACAACACTTATAGGCAGTGTACCTAATCGTACAGTAGTGTAGTTTTTAGTAAGTCCGGTTCGTTCCACAGGGAGATCTTTAAGCAAAGCTCAACGCTATATTAGTTTAATTTTATAAAAATACAAATATATATATAGGTAATATTATTATTATAAAGGGGGGTTTTTACCGTTTAATGACCGGTTTGTCGATTTTAAAACTTTAGTCGCAGTTAAAACCTAATAATAAATACAAGACTGTAAATTAAAGCGTAAAGTAAATAATGATAATGAAATTGCGAATAATAAAAAATGCGATAAAAATTAAATTGCGATAATTAAAAAGTACGATAATTAAAAGTGCAATAAAATAAAATAAATAAAAGTGCGATAATTAGAAGTGCAATTAAATATAAAATAAAGGAAATTAAATATGATATAAAAGAATTATGCTTATTTAAACTTCCGTAATCATGATGTTTGACGTGTTGATTTTAGTTTTATGCCCATGGGTTAATTGTCCTTTGTCCTGGATTATTCAATATGTCCGTCTGGTTTTTGTCCATAACAGTCCATCAGTCATAAATATAAATTGCAAGTGTCCTTGTCAAATTATTATTATACCCGAAGATAAATATTCCAACTAATTGGGGATTCGAATTGTAACAAGGTTTTAATACTTTGTTTAATGAATACACCAGGTTATCGACTGCGTGTAAACCAAGGTTTTACTACTTTGTTAACAATTACACCAATTACCCTTGAATGTAATTTCACCCCTGTTTTGATTATTCTAGTGGCTATTAATCCATTCCCGTGTCCGGTTAAATGAACGATTATTCGTACATATAAATACCCCGCCCATCGTGTCCGATCGAGTGTATATGGTAATTTATAGGGACGCCCAATTGTAAATCTTTATATTAACATTAACAAACTTTCATTTAGTTAAACAAATATAAAGCCCATTAATAGCCCATAGTCTAGTTTCCACAAGTGTCGTTCTTTTATCCAAACCCCAATTATGGTACAAAGCCCAATTACCCAATTTTAGTAATTAGCCCAACATCATGATTACTTCGTTTTAAATAAGCATAATAATAACTTAGCTACGAGACATTAATATAAAAAGGTTGAACATAACTTACAATGATTAAAAATAGCGTAGCGTTACACGGACAGAATTTCGACTTACACCCTTACAACATTCGCTAACATACCCTTATTATTAGAATTATAATTAAAATTAAAATATAAATTATAAATATAAATATATATTACTTATGAAGAGGAAGAGAAAAAGGATGATAAAACTCGTCAGAAAACTGGCTATTTATAGGACCTGACCAGCAATCTCAAACCATGCGACTCGCATGGTTTTGTGCTTCTGGCCATGCGAGTCGCATGGCCACCCTGGATTCAGCCAACTACTTTTGTTTTCTTCTTGCCGACGTAATATAATAATAATAATATATATAATATATAATTATATATAATTATATATATATTATATTATATTCTTGTGCATAGTAGACTAGATATTTTTGGTCCGTTGCGTCGGGCGTTTCTTCTTGGCTCAGGTCCCGGTTCCGGATTTTCGGACGTCCTCGCGTATTATTTTAAATCGCGTACTTTGCGTCTTGTAACTTGTACTCTTGTCATTTTGAGACGTTCCTCATCAATATTTTGAACCTTTTTGATTGTCTTTTGTTCTTTTGAGCTTTTTGGTCGTTTGCGTCTTCAAATCGTCGAATCTGTCTTTTGTCTTCACCTTTTATTATTTAAACGAATATCACTTGTAAATAGAACAATTGCAACTAAAAGCTTGTCTTTCTTGAGGAATAATGCTATGAAATATATGTTCGTTTTTAGCATTATCAAATATTCCCACACTTGAGCGTTGCTTGTCCTCAAGCAATATTGTCTTGAAATACTAGAATCACTTCTTTATTCTTCACACTTTGTACATCAGTGATTTCTATACGGCGGTATAAACAATGGTAGTAACGATATGGTTTACAGTCCCACATGACTATAAAAATTTAGATCCATTAAGGAAATTGGATCTTTATGAAAACATTTGATCTTTTGAAAATTAAATCTAGTTTTTACCCTAGATAAGTTTTCCGGAATAACCCTTTACCGGTGTTTGCAAAATATTTTTGTGGGTTTGGTGGGTTTCAGATTTGAAAATTTTAGCTCAAAACTTGCGGTTTTGTGTCACCCACTTGCTAACCTTGTATTAGGAAAGCAACACGTCCAGTTTACTTGTCCCGTATATTACCTTTCGGCAAACTACCGTCCGGTTGTAAAGGAAAGCGTTGAACAAGCAACTGTTAAGGCAATGTCCCGTGACATGCTTTTGATTATGGTCTATAACGTGTCGGACGCAATTACTATCCTTGGTAGGAGCAATAGTAAAGCTCACCCTTATAATTTGTCGGTTTGGCACAAAGTCCTGTCTTTGACCATGTTATGCAACCACCGTTCTTACGGTTGACACCCGATTTAGTTCAGGTGACCTAATGAATTCCAGGTGAATTCCTAGGATTTTACGTTCAATGGTAATGAACGCATTGAAAATGGGTTTTTCAGAAAACAAATCGGTTTATAATTTTGATCAAAATATTTTCTCGTTCAAGCTCGAGTTTAGATATCATCGAATTCCATGAGTTTGAATTCTCAATCTTTAAGGTCAATCTCTAGGATTGAGTATTATCAGTCTTAAAAGCTGATTTTTAATCTTTAAGGAGATTATCCTTTCTGGGGATCTGATTCATTAGTCTTATCAAGCTAATTTGCATGGTGCCCCCCCCATTGTACGAGATAAATCCTTCTCATGGTTAGGATAAATCTGACCACTTGGCGACCCTGTTTGATGCTGAGGTCCGTGGATTTCCTGCTGATTTTAGTGATGACTTTTCTAGATTTTTCGTCAACCTACAGCTGGTCTGGACGACAACTTCATGACCTAAATCAAGAAGCGCGTTTCTTTTTCGGAAGACTTTACTTCCTTTTAATGATGGAATTGATTCATCGTGTAGATCCATCTCTTCTTTTCTTTCATCGGGTAAAACAGTTTAGTTTAGTCCAAAGCAAAAGTATTTTCAGTTATTTGTTACAAATATATGTGACATATGTTTAAAATAACTTGGTAAATTTTCCCACACTTGGCTTTTATTTTCCTTTTTATCGTCCTCTATTCCATTTTAAATGAATTTTAACATTTTAGTTTGTTTCTCAATTTATGTCCTTTCCGAGGTAACAATAATTTCGGTGTTAAAACCTAGTTTTATCGTTCATAAATATGTATAAACATGATTTTGAATTCATTTAATTGAAAATTTTGAAAAATTTTACTAGAATTGGGTAGTCAGTATATAAGACTAGGGCTGTTCTTTTTTATCAGAGAGCACTAGATTCTAATACAACTACTGCTTTACTAGTATTTTTAATGGTAACCAAGTGTTTAATATAAAAATTTTAAAATCCGAAAGAATTTAACCCCTTCCCACACTTAAGATCTTGCAATGCCCTCATTTGCAAGAAATCAGTAACAATTTAAATTATTGAGGGTGATTTGTGTGAAAATGATTAAATTTTTTTACCAAAGTTTCCAAATATATTGGCGTTTGTTTGCTGAATGATAAATGGTGCACGTCATTTGTTCATTCCGTCTTGTTGTTATTTCACATACATTTTGCATCATTGTCGTCAAAATTACTTGCTTTTGCTGAACTTAATGCCAGTCTTTGAAAACGCGTTGTTTTACCCTGTTTTGTGCATAAAATAGAATACATACAATACAAATATAATCATACATGCAATTTGAAATGGAACTTTGGCATCCCACTTTCAAACTATAAGAAAAATATTAGTACACAATAATAATAAAATATCCAACATTACATAAACATAATAAAATGTTAAGTGTTTAAAATAAAAATAAAAATTACCACTTATCTCTACTGATCAGGAGGTGGGTTAGGAGGAAAATTAGGATATGGATCCCAATTCATGTTCGCGTCCGGGTTCCATGGCTGATTATAGGTGTACTGGTATGCTGCGTCATAATCATATGAATCATAGGGTGGTCTCATCTCTGGCTGATGTGCGGGATAGTATGCGGGTCGGGTCGGATAATACATCTCACCAGGCTGCAACTGGCTTATAATTTGGCGCTGATGATAATCCCATCGGTCATGCTCTCGTTGCCGGGAATGCTCGTAGTCATTCCGGCGTTGCCATGCCTCGTACTGCATATGCCTATCATAGTTCGTCATGTATTCATCCTCCATACGAATACCTAAATCAAGAGCAGTCTCCCGAACAACTCCTATAATGTTGTTCGCCTCCTCCATCTCGTCATCCGAACCTCTCTCTACCTGTCGCTGAGGTCCCTCATATCGATGTACCCGACCACGTCTCATCAATAATACCCTTGCACCGTGATAAAGGTTTGAACTTATGGTTTCACCTCCGTCCTCTATTTCGTTCATTGGACCCCCTTGGTGCTTATCTACACCTAAATACTCTCCAATGAGAGTAATGAAAATACCACCACCTATAATACTCCCCGATTTCATCCCCGAAACTACATTAGCGAGATAATAACCAACACAATAGGGAATGTTAACGAAACTCCTCGGGTCTCTAATACACTTGAGGTAGAACAAATCATTTACGGTCAATTTCTCCTTATTCCTACCCCTTTGTGTAATTGTGTTTGCTAAGAATCTATGAATCACCCGGAGTTCAGCTCTGTCTATATCTAAGTATGTATGATTTCCACTGGCGTGAAATTCATTAAAGTGTGACATACGCCTCCAGACAGCGTTAACATCAAATTCCCTATCTACCCTTTCTCCTTGGGCAATCAGGCTATTACAGTCGGGGCTCAAAAGTTCAGCAGGGGTGTAAATCTGTAAGGCCCTTGCTAAATCTATCATGGACATTCTGTACATTCGTCCACCTAACAGAAATCTAATAAAACTTCTATCATCTATCCTCCTAACATCACTGTTTAACTTAATAGTACTAAGTAATTCTATACACCATTCCCTATATATGGTTCTACGAATGGAAAATAGACGCATCCAATCGTTAAACTGAGAATTACCATACCTTTGCACCAATAATTGCCGAATCGGTTCGGCAAGGTCAACTGTTTCCAAAGGTACCCAGTCAATTGCCCTTGGCATTTCAACAACCTTATTGTAGAGAATGTGCATGTTCTTTTGATAATCTGGATACTCTATCCAACATCGATCAAATCTCAGATTTGGGTGTAACTGATCTTCATTAATGTCTAAGCTCAGAATCCTTTGATGTGGAGCGAATTGACGAAACTGATTCACGAATAATTGATCTTGATCGTGATAAGGAATATGTTGCTCCTCCTGTTCTTCTTCTTCTTGTTGCATATGTTGTTCTTGTTCATGAAACATTTCCGGTTCGGGCTCTGGTTGCCTGGATGATGATGCTCCTGAACCTCCAGTATCGGCTTTCTGCAAAACACATTAAACACAAAATTTTTGCATCCAAATATGCATTAGTGTTAGCAAGATAATAACTTGAAACAATTATGATGACATGTTCAATTCATAACACATTTTATACACATTTTCTTAACAATAACAATTCTACACTTTTACATACGAAAATGTGTACAATGTTTTATCACATTTAAACTCTTAAACATGTCAACAATAATCATTATAGCAATTAAACACTTGTTACATGGCATTTAAATCAAACTAGTGCTCTTTTTCATATTTTTGTCAAGTCTACACTTTGTCAAATAAGCCTATACGAAAAATGTACATCAAGTTCATAAGCATTTATCTCAAATAACATGCCAAAATAATCACTACTAGCAATGAGACAAGTTTCAAATGGCCTTTATATCAAATTATCCAAGTTCATGAATTTTTAGACTTAAAAAGTCTACTTTAATTCTCAAAAACATGTTTAGGCTCAAAGTTTGGATCAATTAACTACCTAAACATGTTACACTACTTAATTTAGCAACAATTCATGACAAAAATCGGCCATAACCTGTTTATATTAAAAAGCCCCAAATTGCTCAAGAACACAAACCCTAGATTCTTAAAAATTTGAAGTTTTTAGCTTTAATTCATGTTAAATAGCTTCTATCTAGGATATACATGCATAATATAACAACAATTTAGCTCTAATTACACCTAAATTTAACAAAATCAAAATATAAATTTTCTAGCTCAAGAACACAAAAATTCGAATTTAAAGAGATTAGGGGTGAAATCTTTACCTTTCTCCTGAAGGGGTTGAGACTACTGAATCTAGGCATGATTATTGTGAAGTTTTGCAAGAAATTTGGTGAAAATTGGTGAAAAATTGAGAGGGTTTTGGAGATGGTTCGTGTATATGTGTGTGTAATGTGAGAGACAGAGCAGCTCGCTGGAAGTTTTGATCCTGTCCAGTATTTTATGGCCATGCGAGTCGCATGGCCTTCTGCCCATCCCCATGCGACTCGCATGGGGGGTAATTCCAGGTAATTTTTTTTTTTTTTTTTTTTTTTTTTTTTTTTTTTTTTTTTTTTTATTTTTTTTAATTAAAACCTTAAACTTTTAAAACATAGAATTAAATAAAATTTTAAAAATTTTGTTTCTTTTTAAGACGAGGTCGTTTCGGGACGATGCCCTAGTCCGTCCCTCGACAAAATTTTAAAATTTGTCTTTTTGTAGCGATTGTTTTAAAAGCTAAGATTTTTGGGTTTTTTAATGTTTTTGGCATACTTTAAATCAATAAGATTAAAAATAATGATAATAAAAGTTCTCGTCCCTCCCTCGGGTAAAGCAATTTCGGTTCAAAGACCTAGTCTTCAACTTACGACGAATTTTAAAAATCATATTTTTAACTTAATGAGATAAAGTAAATTTTTGTTTTTAAATTCACATAACTTAAATATAAAATTCAAAATTAAAAAAAAAAATTAACAATTAAAAATTCACACCAAACTTAAAATTTGAAATGCATAAAATTAAAATTCATATTTTAAAAATTAAAAATTCACACCAAACTTAATTTAAAAATTCATAAATTCATATCAAACTTATATTAATTTTTTCAAATATTTATAATTTAAATATATTGTTTTTACAAAGTTTACAATATTAATTTAAGATTTAAATATTAATTTTTAAAAATATGGTAAAAATAAAATTAAAAATCTTTTTGTCTTTTTATCCCACTTTAATCAATCAAATATTATCAAAAATATGCGCCCCTCTTTTCGGTAAAGTAATTTCGGTTCCAAGACCTAATTTAACTCATGACGAATTTTTGAAATATTTTGGGTTGATTGATTAAAGATATTTATACCTTAAGAATAAACGTTAAATTTCGCAGTGATGTAATAAATTTTTGAATGATATCAATAATTTCGGTCGCCAAACCTAATTTTATTTAATACCAATTTAATACTTTTTAGCGAACAAATTAGCGTTTATTATCAAAAGGTTAAAAAATAAAAATAAAAATAAAAACTGTACAGACATACCTGTGAAATAGATTTCTTAGTTATATGATCTATTATATTCATAAGATAGTCGGTTTAATTGGTCTTCCATGGCTGCATAGGCGTAACCTCTAGCATTCATTGTCTTTTCTTCTAAACATATGAACGGTCCGTCTCTGCATAAAGTAACAAATTCAGTATTTGAATAGGTTTGATTATTTGAACATTTACCTCCATGTGACCATTTTCCGCATTTGTGACATTTTTCTAGGTGTCGTGCTCTTCTTTTTGCTGCGGATTTTGATTTTCCTTTACCAAATTGTAACTTATTATCTTCGCATCTGGATCCTTTTCTAACTCCGTCCATTCTTTCTCTGATTACTGATACTAATTCACTCGGTAGTATGTCATTATTTCTTTTAGTGATCAAAGCGTGTAGCATTAGACCATGGTTTAGTTCACAGGCAGTCTTCATTTCGTAAAAACCTAAAAAAATAAAAATTCAGAATGGGGGGAGAAGACTAGTTCTTTAGGGTCTGCTAGGGAAAGACCATACGTGTTCCATTTTCGAGAACTACACGAAAACAGACAATCTAACTCTAACAGAAATACATATTATCCTTTAAAGACTTGATTCTCCCCACACTTAGTTAGCTGTGGTGTCGAAATTGTGATTAACTTCGTTGTCGACTTCCATTGGACCCTGTATGTAATGTTTAACTCTGTGACCATTAACTTTAAATTCAATCCCATTTGAATTTATTAATTCTATCGTTCCGTATGGGAAAACTCTTTTTACTATGAATGGTCCAGACCATCTTGATTTTAATTTTCCAGGAAATAGCTTGAATCGTGAATTGAAAAGAAGAACTCTGTCTCCTTCTTTAAATTCTTTTGAACTTCTGATTCTTTTATCATGCCATTTCTTCGTTCTTTCTTTATAGATTAACGAGTTTTCGTATGCTTCATGTCTTAATTCTTCTAATTCGTTTAGTTGACTTAATCGTAGACGTCCGGCTTCATGTAAATCAAGATTACATGTCTTCAAAGCCCAAAATGCTTTGTGTTCAATTTCTACTGGAAGATGACACGCTTTTCCATAAACAAGTCTAAAAGGTGTGGTTCCAATTGGAGTTTTGTAGGCTGTTCTAAAAGCCCAGAGTGCATCCTCCAATTTAATGGACCATTCCTTCGGATTTGATCCTACGGTTTTCTCTAGAATACGTTTTAAAGCTCGGTTTGTATTTTCAACTTGTCCACTTGTTTGTGGATGATATGCGGTGGAGATTTTATGAGTTACTCCATATCTTTTAAGAACTTTCTCAAGTTGATTATTACAGAAATGAGTACCCCGATCACTTATTAAAGCTTTCGGTGTTCCAAACCTTGCAAAAAGACGTTTTAAAAAATTGACTACAACTCGTGCATCGTTAGTTGGGAGAGCTTGTGCTTCCGCCCATTTAGATACATAATCAATGGCTACGAGTATATATAAATTATTATGAGATTTTGGAAATGGACCCATAAAGTCAATACCCCAAATGTCAAATACTTCACATACTTGGATGACATTTTGTGGCATTTCATCACGTTGACTTATTTTTCCGGCCCTTTGACATGCATCACAGGATTTGCAAAGAAGGTGTGCGTCTTTGTAAATTGTAGGCCAATAGAATCCAGCTTCATAAACTTTTCTTGCTGTTAGTTGAGGCCCATAATGCCCTCCTGTTGGTCCTGTGTGACAATGGTTTAAAATTTTACTCGCTTCATCTCCAAATACGCATCGGCGTATTATTCCATCGGGACAACTTTTAAACAGATGTGGATCTTCCCAGAAATAGTGTTTTATATCACTGAAGAATTTCTTTCGTCTTTGGTACGATAATCCTTTTTCAAGGAATCCACAAACTAAGTAGTTTGCATAGTCTGCAAACCATGGGATTTCTTTATAATCTATCTTCAATAGATATTCATCAGGAAAGTTGTCTTGTATGGCCGATTCATTCAGAACTTCTAATTCGGGATTTTCAAGACGAGAAAGATGATCAGCGGCGAGATTTTCTGCTCCTTTTTTATCTCGGATTTCAATATCAAACTCTTGTAAGAGTAAGATCCAACGGATTAATCTTGGTTTAGCATCTTGTTTTGAAAATAGGTATCTAAGAGCAGAATGGTCGGTATAGACCACCGTTTTTGCTAGAACGAAATATGATCGAAATTTATCAAAAGCAAAGACAATAGCAAGGAGTTCTTTTTCAGTAGTTGTATAGTTCGTTTGTGCTCCTTGTAATGTCTTACTAGCATAATATATAGGTTGAAATCGTTTTTCAATCCTTTGTCCTAAAACGGCTCCCATTGCAAAATCACTTGCATCGCACATTAGTTCAAATGGTAGATTCCAATTTGGTGTTATCATGATCGGTGCATTAGTGAGTTTTTCTTTAAGAATATTAAAAGATTTGATACATTCATCTGAAAAGATGAATGGCGCATCCTTTTCTAGGAGTTTATTCATAGGAGTGGCAATTTTAGAAAAATCTTTTATGAAACGTCGGTAAAAACCGGCATGCCCTAGAAAACTCCTAACTCCTCTAACATTGGTGGGATGTGGAAGTTTAGCAATTACATCTACTTTAGCTCTATCCACTTCAATTCCTTCTTTTGAAATTTTATGTCCAAGAACTATGCCTTCTTTAACCATGAAATGGCATTTCTCCCAATTAAGTACTAGATTTGATTTTTCGCATCTAATTAGCATTCGTTCCAGATTAACTAGACATGATTTAAATGTATCACCGAAGACTGAAAAGTCATCCATGAATACTTCCATGCATTCTTCTATCATGTCGTGAAAAATTGCCATCATACACCTTTGAAAGGTTGCAGGGGCGTTGCAAAGTCCAAATGGCATGCGTTTGTAAGCAAAAGTACCATAAGGGCACGTGAATGTGGTTTTCTCTTGATCTTCGGGTGCTATTGGAATTTGAAAATATCCGGAAAATCCATCTAGAAAACAGTAGTAACTATTTCCGGCTAATCTTTCCAACATTTGATCTATGAAAGGTAAGGGAAAGTGATCTTTTCTGGTGGCGTCATTTAATTTTCTATAATCAATACATACACGCCATCCTGTTACAGTCCTAGTAGGAATAAGCTCATTTTTCTCATTTGTGATGACAGTCATACCACCCTTCTTAGGCACGCATTGAACTGGGCTTACCCATGGACTATCAGAAATTGGATATATCAAACCTGCATCTAGCAGCTTAATAATCTCTTTCTTAACTACATCTTGCATATTAGGATTTAGTCTTCGTTGGCGTTGCACATACGTTTTATGACCTTCTTCCATAAGGATTTTATGTGTGCAATACGAAGGACTTATTCCTTTAATATCATGAATCTTCCATGCAATGGCTGGTTTATGAGCTTTCAACACAGAAATGAGTTGTGATTTCTCATTTTCAGTAAGAGAAGACGATATTATTACAGGTAATTCAGATTCACCATGTAAATAAGCGTATTCCAAATGGTTTGGAAGTGGCTTTAACTCTAATTTCGGAGGTTCTTCTATCGATGATTTATATCGATATTTGTCTTCTTCTTTTAGCATTTGAATTTCTTCTGTTGTTGGTTCATATCCATTAGCTATAAGTGTAGCTAACATTTCAGCTTCATCAATTGGTTCATTACCTTCTCCTAAAGAACATTCTCCCGTTCCTTGTAATTCTGGAAATTCTTCTAATAATTCTGCATGTGCATCTATAGTTTGAATATAATAACATGTATCATCTGCAGATTGTGGTTGTTGCATTGCTCTATCAACTGAAAAGGTAACACTCTCATCCTCTATACTTAGGGTCAGTTTCTTACCGAACACGTCTATCATTGCTTTAGCCGTGTTTAAGAATGGTCTTCCTAATATGAGAGGAACTTGAGAATCTTCTTCCATGTCCAAAACAACAAAATCTACTGGAAATACTAAAGTACCAACTTTAACTAGCATGTTCTCCATTATCCCTCTAGGATATTTTATTGATCGGTCGGCTAGTTGTATGCTTATTCTGGTTGGTTTCAATTCTCCAAGGTCTAGTTTAGCGTATAGTGAATACGGCATTAGATTTATACTAGCACCTAAGTCTGCTAATGCTTCTATTGAACTAAGACTACCCAGAAAACATGGAATTGTGAAACTTCCTGGATCAGATAATTTTTCTGGTATCTTATTCAACAGTACTGCTGAACAATTGGCATTCATAGTAACAGCCGAGAGTTCTTCCATTTTCTTTCTATTTGTGATTAGATCTTTCAAGAATTTAGCATATCTTGGCATTCCTGAAATTACATCAATGAAAGGAAGATTTACATTTATCTGTTTAAACATATCCAAGAATTTGGATTGCTCGGCTTCAAGTTTTTCCTTCTTCATTTTACTCGGATAAGGAAGTGGTGGTTGGTATGGTTTAACATAAGGTTTATCCTTAACTGTGTTATCTTCATTAACCTTTTCAACTACCGGTTCTTTTTCCTTATCTTGATCAGGTTGTGGTTCTTGTGTAGTAGGAATAGTTTCATCAGAAGTTACAAGTATTTCAGGTGGTTTAAGTGTTGTACCACTTCTTGTGGTAATAGCTTTAGCTGTTTCATTCCGGGGGTTAGCATTTGTATCACTAGGTAGACTTCCCGGTTTTCTTTCACCTATTAACCTTGCTAGGTTACTTACTTCTTGTTCTAGATTTTGAATAGAAGCTTGTTGATTTCTAAATGCTTGAGCATTTTGTTCATTGGTTTGTTTTTGAGATGTGAAAAACTGCGTTTGAGTTTCAACTAGCTTCGTCATCATATCTTCTAAATTCGGCTTTTTATCATCGGTTTGTTGTGGTGGTTTATTTTGAAAATTAGGTCTTTGCTGATTGTAAGTATTATTGGATAATTGTTGATTGCTAGGACCTTGTTGGTTATTGTATGGAATATTTCGGTTATAATTCTGGTTTTGATTGTAAATCGGTCTTGGCGGTTGATAATTATTCTGATAATTATTTCCAGGCCTTTGGTTTATGTATGAAATATTCTCTCTTTGTTCCATTGTTAATTCAATGTTTAGACAATCTTTTGTCAAATGTGGTCCTCCACACTGCTCACAACTAATTCGTATAGCATGAATATCCTTAGTCATCTTTTCCATTCGTCTCTCCACAGCATCTATCTTTGCGGAAATGGAATCTAAGTCATGGCTAGAATCGGCTCTAGCTGCTTTAGATGATCTAATGATATCTTTTTCTTGGTGCCACTCATGTGAGTGGGAAGCAGTGTTATCAATAATTTTGTAAGCATCAGTTTCGGTTTTCTTCATAATCGAACCACCAGCTGCTATATCTATGTCTTTTCTTGTAGTGATGTCGCATCCTTGGTAGAATATTTGTACTATTTGACAGGTGTCTAAACCATGTTGCGGACATCCTCTTAATAACTTTCCATATCTTGTCCACGCCTCATATAGAGTTTCATTTGGTTTCTGTGTGAACGTAACAATTTCTGCTTGAAGTCTTACGGCTTTAGATGCAGGAAAAAATTGTTTAAGAAATTTGTCAATTAAAACGTCCCATGTATCGATCGCCCCTTCAGGTAACGATTCCAACCAATCTTTGGCTTCTCCCTTTAAAGTCCAGGGAAATAACATGAGATATATCTGTTCATCCTCCACTTCTCGTATTTTAAATAGTGTGCAGATCCTATTAAAGGTACGTAGATGTTCATTTGGATCTTCCTTCGGCGCACCACTAAATTGGCATTGATTAGTCACCATGTGTAAAATTTGTCCTTTGATTTCATAATCTGGCGCATTAATGTCTGGATGAGTAATTGCGTGACCTTGGCCAGTGCGTTTAGCTCTCATTCGGTCTTCCATACTTAAAGGTTCCAGATTCTCCATAATTGAATTTGTTGACTCGGTATCACTAGATGATTCTGATTTAATAGTTCGTTCCTCAACAATCTCTGTTTGAATGATTGGTGGTTCCGGAGGAAAGTTTAATGGTTCAGGATCTATGAACCGTTCCTGAATATTTTCTGGATTCTCAATTGTGAGGTTTGTTTCAAAAACTGGATTATCGGAAATTTGAACTGAAGTACTTGGTCGACTGGATGACGATTCTAAAGAAAAATCAACGGCGGTTATATTTGTTAAACGATGTCTTGATCGAGTTACAGGTGGTGAACGTACAAAAGGTGGTGAACGTCTTGCTCGGTGCATTCACTGAATATTCTATTAGTTTTAAAAAGGAAAGAAAAATTATAATAAGTTATCCAATTAATAGACTTTTCTGATTTTGCCCACGTTTCGAATAGCCAAAAGATGCAGCAGAGGGGCAGGATTCGTTTGGTCTCAATATAATTGAGGACTGTTTGGCTCCAATAACCCGGTCCACGTACAAATCCAACTATTACTACGAACCAGAAAATTTTGATGTCTATCAATTTAATCACTCAAAATAAATTTTCGTAATTTTAAGAAATTTAGATAAGAAGTAGAATAAAATTCTAAGTCCTAAAACTAGAATAGCGAGAAATAAGAAAGACAAAGAGTTCGTCGAAAAAGGTCGAAAAAGAAAAATGGTTGAAAAATAAAAGGTGACGGAAAAATAAAAGAAACTTAAAAAAAAAAAAAAAACTTAAAAATACTTAACTAACCTAACCTTATTACTACAACTAACTTAAAATTATAATCGCAAATTGAAATTACTAATTGAAATGATAATTGATACATAGTAAAAGGTCTAAAAATATTAAAGCTTACAGGAAAAACTAAATCCCAAATGGAAATAACTTAAAAAGAAACTAAAACGTAAAAAGGCGTCGCAAAATTCTAAAGCACCTAAATCTTAGTCTAAAGAAAAAGCACTTAAGGAGTTCTACGGCGAAGCCTAAAAATATAGGAGTAAAAATAACTATAGCAAAAACTAAGTTTAAAATTAAATATGAGCTAAAAAATATAAATATTACGCTACAACGATTAAAAAGGGACAAAATATAAAAAGTTATTAAAAGTTATAAAAATATTAGATTTTATAAAAATATTATTTTTATATTTTATAATAAAAGTATTAAGTTTTAAATATAATAAAACTAATTAAAAGTAATTAATTAAACTAAAATCTTAATTAATAATAATAAAACTAGGGTTTAATTAAATAATATATTATACTCCGTAATTAATGCGTTTTTAGGGTTTGAGGGTGGCCCTGTCAGACCCTTCATGCGAGTCGCATGATTTAAAAGGGTGGGTCATGCGAGTCGCATGACTGAACTGGACCGGTTCAACTGGACAGGTCCAATTTTGACAGGTCACGTATTATTTTATATTTATTTTCTTTTTTCTGTTTTATATTTAAAATATAAATATATATATAATTAAAATAAAAACTTAAAAATAACTTAAAATACTTTATAATTTTGTAAAAATAAGAGAAAAACTTAAAAATATACTTAAAATATTTTTTTTTTTTTTTCGATTTTAAAAAACTCCTTTTTTTTTTTTATATATTTTTTTATTTTTTAAAAAATATAAATTTTACCAAAACTAATTTTAATTTAAAAATTAAAAATATGGCGTTTCGCTTCGGCGAATATCCCCGGCAGCGGCGCCAAAAATACTTGATGTCAAAGCAGGGGGGTATAAAATACTATTAAATTTTAGCAGAAAATACTATTAAATACGATACAATTTTACACAAGATATTTATTTATTTATAGAATGGATATACTTAAACCTTGCTACAACACTTATAGGCAGTGTACCTAATCGTACAGTAGTGTAGTTTTTAGTAAGTCCGGTTCGTTCCACAGGGAGATCTTTAAGCAAAGCTCAACGCTATATTAGTTTAATTTTATAAAAATACAAATATATATATAGGTAATATTATTATTATAAAGGGGGGTTTTTACCGTTTAATGACCGGTTTGTCGATTTTAAAACTTTAGTCGCAGTTAAAACCTAATAATAAATACAAGACTGTAAATTAAAGCGTAAAGTAAATAATGATAATGAAATTGCGAATAATAAAAAATGCGATAAAAATTAAATTGCGATAATTAAAAAGTACGATAATTAAAAGTGCAATAAAATAAAATAAATAAAAGTGCGATAATTAGAAGTGCAATTAAATATAAAATAAAGGAAATTAAATATGATATAAAAGAATTATGCTTATTTAAACTTCCGTAATCATGATGTTTGACGTGTTGATTTTAGTTTTATGCCCATGGGTTAATTGTCCTTTGTCCTGGATTATTCAATATGTCCGTCTGGTTTTTGTCCATAACAGTCCATCAGTCATAAATATAAATTGCAAGTGTCCTTGTCAAATTATTATTATACCCGAAGATAAATATTCCAACTAATTGGGGATTCGAATTGTAACAAGGTTTTAATACTTTGTTTAATGAATACACCAGGTTATCGACTGCGTGTAAACCAAGGTTTTACTACTTTGTTAACAATTACACCAATTACCCTTGAATGTAATTTCACCCCTGTTTTGATTATTCTAGTGGCTATTAATCCATTCCCGTGTCCGGTTAAATGAACGATTATTCGTACATATAAATACCCCGCCCATCGTGTCCGATCGAGTGTATATGGTAATTTATAGGGACGCCCAATTGTAAATCTTTATATTAACATTAACAAACTTTCATTTAGTTAAACAAATATAAAGCCCATTAATAGCCCATAGTCTAGTTTCCACAAGTGTCGTTCTTTTATCCAAACCCCAATTATGGTACAAAGCCCAATTACCCAATTTTAGTAATTAGCCCAACATCATGATTACTTCGTTTTAAATAAGCATAATAATAACTTAGCTACGAGACATTAATATAAAAAGGTTGAACATAACTTACAATGATTAAAAATAGCGTAGCGTTACACGGACAGAATTTCGACTTACACCCTTACAACATTCGCTAACATACCCTTATTATTAGAATTATAATTAAAATTAAAATATAAATTATAAATATAAATATATATTACTTATGAAGAGGAAGAGAAAAAGGATGATAAAACTCGTCAGAAAACTGGCTATTTATAGGACCTGACCAGCAATCTCAAACCATGCGACTCGCATGGTTTTGTGCTTCTGGCCATGCGAGTCGCATGGCCACCCTGGATTCAGCCAACTACTTTTGTTTTCTTCTTGCCGACGTAATATAATAATAATAATATATATAATATATAATTATATATAATTATATATATATTATATTATATTCTTGTGCATAGTAGACTAGATATTTTTGGTCCGTTGCGTCGGGCGTTTCTTCTTGGCTCAGGTCCCGGTTCCGGATTTTCGGACGTCCTCGCGTATTATTTTAAATCGCGTACTTTGCGTCTTGTAACTTGTACTCTTGTCATTTTGAGACGTTCCTCATCAATATTTTGAACCTTTTTGATTGTCTTTTGTTCTTTTGAGCTTTTTGGTCGTTTGCGTCTTCAAATCGTCGAATCTGTCTTTTGTCTTCACCTTTTATTATTTAAACGAATATCACTTGTAAATAGAACAATTGCAACTAAAAGCTTGTCTTTCTTGAGGAATAATGCTATGAAATATATGTTCGTTTTTAGCATTATCAAATATTCCCACACTTGAGCGTTGCTTGTCCTCAAGCAATATTGTCTTGAAATACTAGAATCACTTCTTTATTCTTCACACTTTGTACATCAGTGATTTCTATACGGCGGTATAAACAATGGTAGTAACGATATGGTTTACAGTCCCACATGACTATAAAAATTTAGATCCATTAAGGAAATTGGATCTTTATGAAAACATTTGATCTTTTGAAAATTAAATCTAGTTTTTACCCTAGATAAGTTTTCCGGAATAACCCTTTACCGGTGTTTGCAAAATATTTTTGTGGGTTTGGTGGGTTTCAGATTTGAAAATTTTAGCTCAAAACTTGCGGTTTTGTGTCACCCACTTGCTAACCTTGTATTAGGAAAGCAACACGTCCAGTTTACTTGTCCCGTATATTACCTTTCGGCAAACTACCGTCCGGTTGTAAAGGAAAGCGTTGAACAAGCAACTGTTAAGGCAATGTCCCGTGACATGCTTTTGATTATGGTCTATAACGTGTCGGACGCAATTACTATCCTTGGTAGGAGCAATAGTAAAGCTCACCCTTATAATTTGTCGGTTTGGCACAAAGTCCTGTCTTTGACCATGTTATGCAACCACCGTTCTTACGGTTGACACCCGATTTAGTTCAGGTGACCTAATGAATTCCAGGTGAATTCCTAGGATTTTACGTTCAATGGTAATGAACGCATTGAAAATGGGTTTTTCAGAAAACAAATCGGTTTATAATTTTGATCAAAATATTTTCTCGTTCAAGCTCGAGTTTAGATATCATCGAATTCCATGAGTTTGAATTCTCAATCTTTAAGGTCAATCTCTAGGATTGAGTATTATCAGTCTTAAAAGCTGATTTTTAATCTTTAAGGAGATTATCCTTTCTGGGGATCTGATTCATTAGTCTTATCAAGCTAATTTGCATGGTGCCCCCCCCATTGTACGAGATAAATCCTTCTCATGGTTAGGATAAATCTGACCACTTGGCGACCCTGTTTGATGCTGAGGTCCGTGGATTTCCTGCTGATTTTAGTGATGACTTTTCTAGATTTTTCGTCAACCTACAGCTGGTCTGGACGACAACTTCATGACCTAAATCAAGAAGCGCGTTTCTTTTTCGGAAGACTTTACTTCCTTTTAATGATGGAATTGATTCATCGTGTAGATCCATCTCTTCTTTTCTTTCATCGGGTAAAACAGTTTAGTTTAGTCCAAAGCAAAAGTATTTTCAGTTATTTGTTACAAATATATGTGACATATGTTTAAAATAACTTGGTAAATTTTCCCACACTTGGCTTTTATTTTCCTTTTTATCGTCCTCTATTCCATTTTAAATGAATTTTAACATTTTAGTTTGTTTCTCAATTTATGTCCTTTCCGAGGTAACAATAATTTCGGTGTTAAAACCTAGTTTTATCGTTCATAAATATGTATAAACATGATTTTGAATTCATTTAATTGAAAATTTTGAAAAATTTTACTAGAATTGGGTAGTCAGTATATAAGACTAGGGCTGTTCTTTTTTATCAGAGAGCACTAGATTCTAATACAACTACTGCTTTACTAGTATTTTTAATGGTAACCAAGTGTTTAATATAAAAATTTTAAAATCCGAAAGAATTTAACCCCTTCCCACACTTAAGATCTTGCAATGCCCTCATTTGCAAGAAATCAGTAACAATTTAAATTATTGAGGGTGATTTGTGTGAAAATGATTAAATTTTTTTACCAAAGTTTCCAAATATATTGGCGTTTGTTTGCTGAATGATAAATGGTGCACGTCATTTGTTCATTCCGTCTTGTTGTTATTTCACATACATTTTGCATCATTGTCGTCAAAATTACTTGCTTTTGCTGAACTTAATGCCAGTCTTTGAAAACGCGTTGTTTTACCCTGTTTTGTGCATAAAATAGAATACATACAATACAAATATAATCATACATGCAATTTGAAATGGAACTTTGGCATCCCACTTTCAAACTATAAGAAAAATATTAGTACACAATAATAATAAAATATCCAACATTACATAAACATAATAAAATGTTAAGTGTTTAAAATAAAAATAAAAATTACCACTTATCTCTACTGATCAGGAGGTGGGTTAGGAGGAAAATTAGGATATGGATCCCAATTCATGTTCGCGTCCGGGTTCCATGGCTGATTATAGGTGTACTGGTATGCTGCGTCATAATCATATGAATCATAGGGTGGTCTCATCTCTGGCTGATGTGCGGGATAGTATGCGGGTCGGGTCGGATAATACATCTCACCAGGCTGCAACTGGCTTATAATTTGGCGCTGATGATAATCCCATCGGTCATGCTCTCGTTGCCGGGAATGCTCGTAGTCATTCCGGCGTTGCCATGCCTCGTACTGCATATGCCTATCATAGTTCGTCATGTATTCATCCTCCATACGAATACCTAAATCAAGAGCAGTCTCCCGAACAACTCCTATAATGTTGTTCGCCTCCTCCATCTCGTCATCCGAACCTCTCTCTACCTGTCGCTGAGGTCCCTCATATCGATGTACCCGACCACGTCTCATCAATAATACCCTTGCACCGTGATAAAGGTTTGAACTTATGGTTTCACCTCCGTCCTCTATTTCGTTCATTGGACCCCCTTGGTGCTTATCTACACCTAAATACTCTCCAATGAGAGTAATGAAAATACCACCACCTATAATACTCCCCGATTTCATCCCCGAAACTACATTAGCGAGATAATAACCAACACAATAGGGAATGTTAACGAAACTCCTCGGGTCTCTAATACACTTGAGGTAGAACAAATCATTTACGGTCAATTTCTCCTTATTCCTACCCCTTTGTGTAATTGTGTTTGCTAAGAATCTATGAATCACCCGGAGTTCAGCTCTGTCTATATCTAAGTATGTATGATTTCCACTGGCGTGAAATTCATTAAAGTGTGACATACGCCTCCAGACAGCGTTAACATCAAATTCCCTATCTACCCTTTCTCCTTGGGCAATCAGGCTATTACAGTCGGGGCTCAAAAGTTCAGCAGGGGTGTAAATCTGTAAGGCCCTTGCTAAATCTATCATGGACATTCTGTACATTCGTCCACCTAACAGAAATCTAATAAAACTTCTATCATCTATCCTCCTAACATCACTGTTTAACTTAATAGTACTAAGTAATTCTATACACCATTCCCTATATATGGTTCTACGAATGGAAAATAGACGCATCCAATCGTTAAACTGAGAATTACCATACCTTTGCACCAATAATTGCCGAATCGGTTCGGCAAGGTCAACTGTTTCCAAAGGTACCCAGTCAATTGCCCTTGGCATTTCAACAACCTTATTGTAGAGAATGTGCATGTTCTTTTGATAATCTGGATACTCTATCCAACATCGATCAAATCTCAGATTTGGGTGTAACTGATCTTCATTAATGTCTAAGCTCAGAATCCTTTGATGTGGAGCGAATTGACGAAACTGATTCACGAATAATTGATCTTGATCGTGATAAGGAATATGTTGCTCCTCCTGTTCTTCTTCTTCTTGTTGCATATGTTGTTCTTGTTCATGAAACATTTCCGGTTCGGGCTCTGGTTGCCTGGATGATGATGCTCCTGAACCTCCAGTATCGGCTTTCTGCAAAACACATTAAACACAAAATTTTTGCATCCAAATATGCATTAGTGTTAGCAAGATAATAACTTGAAACAATTATGATGACATGTTCAATTCATAACACATTTTATACACATTTTCTTAACAATAACAATTCTACACTTTTACATACGAAAATGTGTACAATGTTTTATCACATTTAAACTCTTAAACATGTCAACAATAATCATTATAGCAATTAAACACTTGTTACATGGCATTTAAATCAAACTAGTGCTCTTTTTCATATTTTTGTCAAGTCTACACTTTGTCAAATAAGCCTATACGAAAAATGTACATCAAGTTCATAAGCATTTATCTCAAATAACATGCCAAAATAATCACTACTAGCAATGAGACAAGTTTCAAATGGCCTTTATATCAAATTATCCAAGTTCATGAATTTTTAGACTTAAAAAGTCTACTTTAATTCTCAAAAACATGTTTAGGCTCAAAGTTTGGATCAATTAACTACCTAAACATGTTACACTACTTAATTTAGCAACAATTCATGACAAAAATCGGCCATAACCTGTTTATATTAAAAAGCCCCAAATTGCTCAAGAACACAAACCCTAGATTCTTAAAAATTTGAAGTTTTTAGCTTTAATTCATGTTAAATAGCTTCTATCTAGGATATACATGCATAATATAACAACAATTTAGCTCTAATTACACCTAAATTTAACAAAATCAAAATATAAATTTTCTAGCTCAAGAACACAAAAATTCGAATTTAAAGAGATTAGGGGTGAAATCTTTACCTTTCTCCTGAAGGGGTTGAGACTACTGAATCTAGGCATGATTATTGTGAAGTTTTGCAAGAAATTTGGTGAAAATTGGTGAAAAATTGAGAGGGTTTTGGAGATGGTTCGTGTATATGTGTGTGTAATGTGAGAGACAGAGCAGCTCGCTGGAAGTTTTGATCCTGTCCAGTATTTTATGGCCATGCGAGTCGCATGGCCTTCTGCCCATCCCCATGCGACTCGCATGGGGGGTAATTCCAGGTAATTTTTTTTTTTTTTTTTTTTTTTTTTTTTTTTTTTTTTTTTTTATTTTTTTTAATTAAAACCTTAAACTTTTAAAACATAGAATTAAATAAAATTTTAAAAATTTTGTTTCTTTTTAAGACGAGGTCGTTTCGGGACGATGCCCTAGTCCGTCCCTCGACAAAATTTTAAAATTTGTCTTTTTGTAGCGATTGTTTTAAAAGCTAAGATTTTTGGGTTTTTTAATGTTTTTGGCATACTTTAAATCAATAAGATTAAAAATAATGATAATAAAAGTTCTCGTCCCTCCCTCGGGTAAAGCAATTTCGGTTCAAAGACCTAGTCTTCAACTTACGACGAATTTTAAAAATCATATTTTTAACTTAATGAGATAAAGTAAATTTTTGTTTTTAAATTCACATAACTTAAATATAAAATTCAAAATTAAAAAAAAAAATTAACAATTAAAAATTCACACCAAACTTAAAATTTGAAATGCATAAAATTAAAATTCATATTTTAAAAATTAAAAATTCACACCAAACTTAATTTAAAAATTCATAAATTCATATCAAACTTATATTAATTTTTTCAAATATTTATAATTTAAATATATTGTTTTTACAAAGTTTACAATATTAATTTAAGATTTAAATATTAATTTTTAAAAATATGGTAAAAATAAAATTAAAAATCTTTTTGTCTTTTTATCCCACTTTAATCAATCAAATATTATCAAAAATATGCGCCCCTCTTTTCGGTAAAGTAATTTCGGTTCCAAGACCTAATTTAACTCATGACGAATTTTTGAAATATTTTGGGTTGATTGATTAAAGATATTTATACCTTAAGAATAAATGTTAAATTTCGCAGTGATGTAATAAATTTTTGAATGATATCAATAATTTCGGTCGCCAAACCTAATTTTATTTAATACCAATTTAATACTTTTTAGCGAACAAATTAGCGTTTATTATCAAAAGGTTAAAAAATAAAAATAAAAATAAAAACTGTACAGACATACCTGTGAAATAGATTTCTTAGTTATATGATCTATTATATTCATAAGATAGTCGGTTTAATTGGTCTTCCATGGCTGCATAGGCGTAACCTCTAGCATTCATTGTCTTTTCTTCTAAACATATGAACGGTCCGTCTCTGCATAAAGTAACAAATTCAGTATTTGAATAGGTTTGATTATTTGAACATTTACCTCCATGTGACCATTTTCCGCATTTGTGACATTTTTCTAGGTGTCGTGCTCTTCTTTTTGCTGCGGATTTTGATTTTCCTTTACCAAATTGTAACTTATTATCTTCGCATCTGGATCCTTTTCTAACTCCGTCCATTCTTTCTCTGATTACTGATACTAATTCACTCGGTAGTATGTCATTATTTCTTTTAGTGATCAAAGCGTGTAGCATTAGACCATGGTTTAGTTCACAGGCAGTCTTCATTTCGTAAAAACCTAAAAAAATAAAAATTCAGAATGGGGGGAGAAGACTAGTTCTTTAGGGTCTGCTAGGGAAAGACCATACGTGTTCCATTTTCGAGAACTACACGAAAACAGACAATCTAACTCTAACAGAAATACATATTATCCTTTAAAGACTTGATTCTCCCCACACTTAGTTAGCTGTGGTGTCGAAATTGTGATTAACTTCGTTGTCGACTTCCATTGGACCCTGTATGTAATGTTTAACTCTGTGACCATTAACTTTAAATTCAATCCCATTTGAATTTATTAATTCTATCGTTCCGTATGGGAAAACTCTTTTTACTATGAATGGTCCAGACCATCTTGATTTTAATTTTCCAGGAAATAGCTTGAATCGTGAATTGAAAAGAAGAACTCTGTCTCCTTCTTTAAATTCTTTTGAACTTCTGATTCTTTTATCATGCCATTTCTTCGTTCTTTCTTTATAGATTAACGAGTTTTCGTATGCTTCATGTCTTAATTCTTCTAATTCGTTTAGTTGACTTAATCGTAGACGTCCGGCTTCATGTAAATCAAGATTACATGTCTTCAAAGCCCAAAATGCTTTGTGTTCAATTTCTACTGGAAGATGACACGCTTTTCCATAAACAAGTCTAAAAGGTGTGGTTCCAATTGGAGTTTTGTAGGCTGTTCTAAAAGCCCAGAGTGCATCCTCCAATTTAATGGACCATTCCTTCGGATTTGATCCTACGGTTTTCTCTAGAATACGTTTTAAAGCTCGGTTTGTATTTTCAACTTGTCCACTTGTTTGTGGATGATATGCGGTGGAGATTTTATGAGTTACTCCATATCTTTTAAGAACTTTCTCAAGTTGATTATTACAGAAATGAGTACCCCGATCACTTATTAAAGCTTTCGGTGTTCCAAACCTTGCAAAAAGACGTTTTAAAAAATTGACTACAACTCGTGCATCGTTAGTTGGGAGAGCTTGTGCTTCCGCCCATTTAGATACATAATCAATGGCTACGAGTATATATAAATTATTATGAGATTTTGGAAATGGACCCATAAAGTCAATACCCCAAATGTCAAATACTTCACATACTTGGATGACATTTTGTGGCATTTCATCACGTTGACTTATTTTTCCGGCCCTTTGACATGCATCACAGGATTTGCAAAGAAGGTGTGCGTCTTTGTAAATTGTAGGCCAATAGAATCCAGCTTCATAAACTTTTCTTGCTGTTAGTTGAGGCCCATAATGCCCTCCTGTTGGTCCTGTGTGACAATGGTTTAAAATTTTACTCGCTTCATCTCCAAATACGCATCGGCGTATTATTCCATCGGGACAACTTTTAAACAGATGTGGATCTTCCCAGAAATAGTGTTTTATATCACTGAAGAATTTCTTTCGTCTTTGGTACGATAATCCTTTTTCAAGGAATCCACAAACTAAGTAGTTTGCATAGTCTGCAAACCATGGGATTTCTTTATAATCTATCTTCAATAGATATTCATCAGGAAAGTTGTCTTGTATGGCCGATTCATTCAGAACTTCTAATTCGGGATTTTCAAGACGAGAAAGATGATCAGCGGCGAGATTTTCTGCTCCTTTTTTATCTCGGATTTCAATATCAAACTCTTGTAAGAGTAAGATCCAACGGATTAATCTTGGTTTAGCATCTTGTTTTGAAAATAGGTATCTAAGAGCAGAATGGTCGGTATAGACCACCGTTTTTGCTAGAACGAAATATGATCGAAATTTATCAAAAGCAAAGACAATAGCAAGGAGTTCTTTTTCAGTAGTTGTATAGTTCGTTTGTGCTCCTTGTAATGTCTTACTAGCATAATATATAGGTTGAAATCGTTTTTCAATCCTTTGTCCTAAAACGGCTCCCATTGCAAAATCACTTGCATCGCACATTAGTTCAAATGGTAGATTCCAATTTGGTGTTATCATGATCGGTGCATTAGTGAGTTTTTCTTTAAGAATATTAAAAGATTTGATACATTCATCTGAAAAGATGAATGGCGCATCCTTTTCTAGGAGTTTATTCATAGGAGTGGCAATTTTAGAAAAATCTTTTATGAAACGTCGGTAAAAACCGGCATGCCCTAGAAAACTCCTAACTCCTCTAACATTGGTGGGATGTGGAAGTTTAGCAATTACATCTACTTTAGCTCTATCCACTTCAATTCCTTCTTTTGAAATTTTATGTCCAAGAACTATGCCTTCTTTAACCATGAAATGGCATTTCTCCCAATTAAGTACTAGATTTGATTTTTCGCATCTAATTAGCATTCGTTCCAGATTAACTAGACATGATTTAAATGTATCACCGAAGACTGAAAAGTCATCCATGAATACTTCCATGCATTCTTCTATCATGTCGTGAAAAATTGCCATCATACACCTTTGAAAGGTTGCAGGGGCGTTGCAAAGTCCAAATGGCATGCGTTTGTAAGCAAAAGTACCATAAGGGCACGTGAATGTGGTTTTCTCTTGATCTTCGGGTGCTATTGGAATTTGAAAATATCCGGAAAATCCATCTAGAAAACAGTAGTAACTATTTCCGGCTAATCTTTCCAACATTTGATCTATGAAAGGTAAGGGAAAGTGATCTTTTCTGGTGGCGTCATTTAATTTTCTATAATCAATACATACACGCCATCCTGTTACAGTCCTAGTAGGAATAAGCTCATTTTTCTCATTTGTGATGACAGTCATACCACCCTTCTTAGGCACGCATTGAACTGGGCTTACCCATGGACTATCAGAAATTGGATATATCAAACCTGCATCTAGCAGCTTAATAATCTCTTTCTTAACTACATCTTGCATATTAGGATTTAGTCTTCGTTGGCGTTGCACATACGTTTTATGACCTTCTTCCATAAGGATTTTATGTGTGCAATACGAAGGACTTATTCCTTTAATATCATGAATCTTCCATGCAATGGCTGGTTTATGAGCTTTCAACACAGAAATGAGTTGTGATTTCTCATTTTCAGTAAGAGAAGACGATATTATTACAGGTAATTCAGATTCACCATGTAAATAAGCGTATTCCAAATGGTTTGGAAGTGGCTTTAACTCTAATTTCGGAGGTTCTTCTATCGATGATTTATATCGATATTTGTCTTCTTCTTTTAGCATTTGAATTTCTTCTGTTGTTGGTTCATATCCATTAGCTATAAGTGTAGCTAACATTTCAGCTTCATCAATTGGTTCATTACCTTCTCCTAAAGAACATTCTCCCGTTCCTTGTAATTCTGGAAATTCTTCTAATAATTCTGCATGTGCATCTATAGTTTGAATATAATAACATGTATCATCTGCAGATTGTGGTTGTTGCATTGCTCTATCAACTGAAAAGGTAACACTCTCATCCTCTATACTTAGGGTCAGTTTCTTACCGAACACGTCTATCATTGCTTTAGCCGTGTTTAAGAATGGTCTTCCTAATATGAGAGGAACTTGAGAATCTTCTTCCATGTCCAAAACAACAAAATCTACTGGAAATACTAAAGTACCAACTTTAACTAGCATGTTCTCCATTATCCCTCTAGGATATTTTATTGATCGGTCGGCTAGTTGTATGCTTATTCTGGTTGGTTTCAATTCTCCAAGGTCTAGTTTAGCGTATAGTGAATACGGCATTAGATTTATACTAGCACCTAAGTCTGCTAATGCTTCTATTGAACTAAGACTACCCAGAAAACATGGAATTGTGAAACTTCCTGGATCAGATAATTTTTCTGGTATCTTATTCAACAGTACTGCTGAACAATTGGCATTCATAGTAACAGCCGAGAGTTCTTCCATTTTCTTTCTATTTGTGATTAGATCTTTCAAGAATTTAGCATATCTTGGCATTCCTGAAATTACATCAATGAAAGGAAGATTTACATTTATCTGTTTAAACATATCCAAGAATTTGGATTGCTCGGCTTCAAGTTTTTCCTTCTTCATTTTACTCGGATAAGGAAGTGGTGGTTGGTATGGTTTAACATAAGGTTTATCCTTAACTGTGTTATCTTCATTAACCTTTTCAACTACCGGTTCTTTTTCCTTATCTTGATCAGGTTGTGGTTCTTGTGTAGTAGGAATAGTTTCATCAGAAGTTACAAGTATTTCAGGTGGTTTAAGTGTTGTACCACTTCTTGTGGTAATAGCTTTAGCTGTTTCATTCCGGGGGTTAGCATTTGTATCACTAGGTAGACTTCCCGGTTTTCTTTCACCTATTAACCTTGCTAGGTTACTTACTTCTTGTTCTAGATTTTGAATAGAAGCTTGTTGATTTCTAAATGCTTGAGCATTTTGTTCATTGGTTTGTTTTTGAGATGTGAAAAACTGCGTTTGAGTTTCAACTAGCTTCGTCATCATATCTTCTAAATTCGGCTTTTTATCATCGGTTTGTTGTGGTGGTTTATTTTGAAAATTAGGTCTTTGCTGATTGTAAGTATTATTGGATAATTGTTGATTGCTAGGACCTTGTTGGTTATTGTATGGAATATTTCGGTTATAATTCTGGTTTTGATTGTAAATCGGTCTTGGCGGTTGATAATTATTCTGATAATTATTTCCAGGCCTTTGGTTTATGTATGAAATATTCTCTCTTTGTTCCATTGTTAATTCAATGTTTAGACAATCTTTTGTCAAATGTGGTCCTCCACACTGCTCACAACTAATTCGTATAGCATGAATATCCTTAGTCATCTTTTCCATTCGTCTCTCCACAGCATCTATCTTTGCGGAAATGGAATCTAAGTCATGGCTAGAATCGGCTCTAGCTGCTTTAGATGATCTAATGATATCTTTTTCTTGGTGCCACTCATGTGAGTGGGAAGCAGTGTTATCAATAATTTTGTAAGCATCAGTTTCGGTTTTCTTCATAATCGAACCACCAGCTGCTATATCTATGTCTTTTCTTGTAGTGATGTCGCATCCTTGGTAGAATATTTGTACTATTTGACAGGTGTCTAAACCATGTTGCGGACATCCTCTTAATAACTTTCCATATCTTGTCCACGCCTCATATAGAGTTTCATTTGGTTTCTGTGTGAACGTAACAATTTCTGCTTGAAGTCTTACGGCTTTAGATGCAGGAAAAAATTGTTTAAGAAATTTGTCAATTAAAACGTCCCATGTATCGATCGCCCCTTCAGGTAACGATTCCAACCAATCTTTGGCTTCTCCCTTTAAAGTCCAGGGAAATAACATGAGATATATCTGTTCATCCTCCACTTCTCGTATTTTAAATAGTGTGCAGATCCTATTAAAGGTACGTAGATGTTCATTTGGATCTTCCTTCGGCGCACCACTAAATTGGCATTGATTAGTCACCATGTGTAAAATTTGTCCTTTGATTTCATAATCTGGCGCATTAATGTCTGGATGAGTAATTGCGTGACCTTGGCCAGTGCGTTTAGCTCTCATTCGGTCTTCCATACTTAAAGGTTCCAGATTCTCCATAATTGAATTTGTTGACTCGGTATCACTAGATGATTCTGATTTAATAGTTCGTTCCTCAACAATCTCTGTTTGAATGATTGGTGGTTCCGGAGGAAAGTTTAATGGTTCAGGATCTATGAACCGTTCCTGAATATTTTCTGGATTCTCAATTGTGAGGTTTGTTTCAAAAACTGGATTATCGGAAATTTGAACTGAAGTACTTGGTCGACTGGATGACGATTCTAAAGAAAAATCAACGGCGGTTATATTTGTTAAACGATGTCTTGATCGAGTTACAGGTGGTGAACGTACAAAAGGTGGTGAACGTCTTGCTCGGTGCATTCACTGAATATTCTATTAGTTTTAAAAAGGAAAGAAAAATTATAATAAGTTATCCAATTAATAGACTTTTCTGATTTTGCCCACGTTTCGAATAGCCAAAAGATGCAGCAGAGGGGCAGGATTCGTTTGGTCTCAATATAATTGAGGACTGTTTGGCTCCAATAACCCGGTCCACGTACAAATCCAACTATTACTACGAACCAGAAAATTTTGATGTCTATCAATTTAATCACTCAAAATAAATTTTCGTAATTTTAAGAAATTTAGATAAGAAGTAGAATAAAATTCTAAGTCCTAAAACTAGAATAGCGAGAAATAAGAAAGACAAAGAGTTCGTCGAAAAAGGTCGAAAAAGAAAAATGGTTGAAAAATAAAAGGTGACGGAAAATAAAAGAAACTTAAAAAAAAAAAAAAAACTTAAAAATACTTAACTAACCTAACCTTATTACTACAACTAACTTAAAATTATAATCGCAAATTGAAATTACTAATTGAAATGATAATTGATACATAGTAAAAGGTCTAAAAATATTAAAGCTTACAGGAAAAACTAAATCCCAAATGGAAATAACTTAAAAAGAAACTAAAACGTAAAAAGGCGTCGCAAAATTCTAAAGCACCTAAATCTTAGTCTAAAGAAAAAGCACTTAAGGAGTTCTACGGCGAAGCCTAAAAATATAGGAGTAAAAATAACTATAGCAAAAACTAAGTTTAAAATTAAATATGAGCTAAAAAATATAAATATTACGCTACAACGATTAAAAAGGGACAAAATATAAAAAGTTATTAAAAGTTATAAAAATATTAGATTTTATAAAAATATTATTTTTATATTTTATAATAAAAGTATTAAGTTTTAAATATAATAAAACTAATTAAAAGTAATTAATTAAACTAAAATCTTAATTAATAATAATAAAACTAGGGTTTAATTAAATAATATATTATACTCCGTAATTAATGCGTTTTTAGGGTTTGAGGGTGGCCCTGTCAGACCCTTCATGCGAGTCGCATGATTTAAAAGGGTGGGTCATGCGAGTCGCATGACTGAACTGGACCGGTTCAACTGGACAGGTCCAATTTTGACAGGTCACGTATTATTTTATATTTATTTTCTTTTTTCTGTTTTATATTTAAAATATAAATATATATATAATTAAAATAAAAACTTAAAAATAACTTAAAATACTTTATAATTTTGTAAAAATAAGAGAAAAACTTAAAAATATACTTAAAATATTTTTTTTTTTTTTTCGATTTTAAAAAACTCCTTTTTTTTTTTATATATTTTTTTATTTTTTAAAAAATATAAATTTTACCAAAACTAATTTTAATTTAAAAATTAAAAATATGGCGTTTCGCTTCGGCGAATATCCCCGGCAGCGGCGCCAAAAATACTTGATGTCAAAGCAGGGGGGTATAAAATACTATTAAATTTTAGCAGAAAATACTATTAAATACGATACAATTTTACACAAGATATTTATTTATTTATAGAATGGATATACTTAAACCTTGCTACAACACTTATAGGCAGTGTACCTAATCGTACAGTAGTGTAGTTTTTAGTAAGTCCGGTTCGTTCCACAGGGAGATCTTTAAGCAAAGCTCAACGCTATATTAGTTTAATTTTATAAAAATACAAATATATATATAGGTAATATTATTATTATAAAGGGGGGTTTTTACCGTTTAATGACCGGTTTGTCGATTTTAAAACTTTAGTCGCAGTTAAAACCTAATAATAAATACAAGACTGTAAATTAAAGCGTAAAGTAAATAATGATAATGAAATTGCGAATAATAAAAAATGCGATAAAAATTAAATTGCGATAATTAAAAAGTACGATAATTAAAAGTGCAATAAAATAAAATAAATAAAAGTGCGATAATTAGAAGTGCAATTAAATATAAAATAAAGGAAATTAAATATGATATAAAAGAATTATGCTTATTTAAACTTCCGTAATCATGATGTTTGACGTGTTGATTTTAGTTTTATGCCCATGGGTTAATTGTCCTTTGTCCTGGATTATTCAATATGTCCGTCTGGTTTTTGTCCATAACAGTCCATCAGTCATAAATATAAATTGCAAGTGTCCTTGTCAAATTATTATTATACCCGAAGATAAATATTCCAACTAATTGGGGATTCGAATTGTAACAAGGTTTTAATACTTTGTTTAATGAATACACCAGGTTATCGACTGCGTGTAAACCAAGGTTTTACTACTTTGTTAACAATTACACCAATTACCCTTGAATGTAATTTCACCCCTGTTTTGATTATTCTAGTGGCTATTAATCCATTCCCGTGTCCGGTTAAATGAACGATTATTCGTACATATAAATACCCCGCCCATCGTGTCCGATCGAGTGTATATGGTAATTTATAGGGACGCCCAATTGTAAATCTTTATATTAACATTAACAAACTTTCATTTAGTTAAACAAATATAAAGCCCATTAATAGCCCATAGTCTAGTTTCCACAAGTGTCGTTCTTTTATCCAAACCCCAATTATGGTACAAAGCCCAATTACCCAATTTTAGTAATTAGCCCAACATCATGATTACTTCGTTTTAAATAAGCATAATAATAACTTAGCTACGAGACATTAATATAAAAAGGTTGAACATAACTTACAATGATTAAAAATAGCGTAGCGTTACACGGACAGAATTTCGACTTACACCCTTACAACATTCGCTAACATACCCTTATTATTAGAATTATAATTAAAATTAAAATATAAATTATAAATATAAATATATATTACTTATGAAGAGGAAGAGAAAAAGGATGATAAAACTCGTCAGAAAACTGGCTATTTATAGGACCTGACCAGCAATCTCAAACCATGCGACTCGCATGGTTTTGTGCTTCTGGCCATGCGAGTCGCATGGCCACCCTGGATTCAGCCAACTACTTTTGTTTTCTTCTTGCCGACGTAATATAATAATAATAATATATATAATATATAATTATATATAATTATATATATATTATATTATATTCTTGTGCATAGTAGACTAGATATTTTTGGTCCGTTGCGTCGGGCGTTTCTTCTTGGCTCAGGTCCCGGTTCCGGATTTTCGGACGTCCTCGCGTATTATTTTAAATCGCGTACTTTGCGTCTTGTAACTTGTACTCTTGTCATTTTGAGACGTTCCTCATCAATATTTTGAACCTTTTTGATTGTCTTTTGTTCTTTTGAGCTTTTTGGTCGTTTGCGTCTTCAAATCGTCGAATCTGTCTTTTGTCTTCACCTTTTATTATTTAAACGAATATCACTTGTAAATAGAACAATTGCAACTAAAAGCTTGTCTTTCTTGAGGAATAATGCTATGAAATATATGTTCGTTTTTAGCATTATCAGTATCGACTACCGAGAGTTGAACAAACTTACCATCAAGAACCGCTACCCACTACCGAGAATCGATGACTTATTTGATCAACTACAAGGCTCGTCTGTTTATTCAAAGATTGACTTACGTTCCGGGTATCATCAAATGCGGGTGAAAGAAGATGATATTCCAAAGACTGCTTTCAGAACACGTTACGGTCATTACGAGTTTATGGTCATGCCGTTTGGTTTAACTAATGCACCAGCTGTGTTCATGGACCTTATGAACCGAGTGTGTGGACCATACCTTGACAAGTTTGTCATTGTTTTCATTGATGACATACTTATTTACTCAAAGAATGACCAAGAACACGGTGAACATTTGAGAAAGGTGTTAGAAGTATTGAGGAAGGAAGAATTGTACGCTAAGTTTTCAAAGTGTGCATTTTGGTTGGAAGAAGTTCAATTCCTCGGTCACATAGTGAACAAAGAAGGTATTAAGGTGGATCCGGCAAAGATAGAAACTGTTGAAAAGTGGGAAACCCCGAAAACTCCGAAACACATACGCCAGTTTTTAGGACTAGCTGGTTACTACAGAAGGTTCATCCAAGACTTTTCCAGAATAGCAAAACCCTTGACTGCATTAACGCATAAAGGGAAGAAATTTGAATGGAATGATGAACAAGAGAAAGCGTTTCAGTTATTGAAGAAAAAGCTAACTACGGCACCTATATTGTCATTGCCTGAAGGGAATGATGATTTTGTGATTTATTGTGATGCATCAAAGCAAGGTCTCGGTTGTGTATTAATGCAACGAACGAAGGTGATTGCTTATGCGTCTAGACAATTGAAGATTCACGAACAAAATTATACGACGCATGATTTGGAATTAGGCGCGGTTGTTTTTGCATTAAAGACTTGGAGGCACTACTTATATGGGGTCAAAAGTATTATATATACCGACCACAAAAGTCTTCAACACATATTTAATCAGAAACAACTGAATATGAGGCAGCGTAGGTGGATTGAATTATTGAATGATTACGACTTTGAGATTCGTTACCACCGGGGGAAGGCAAATGTGGTAGCCGATGCCTTGAGCAGGAAGGACAGAGAACCCATTCGAGTAAAATCTATGAATATAATGATTCATAATAACATTACTACTCAAATAAAGGAGGCGCAACAAGGAGTTTTAAAAGAGGGAAATTTAAAGGATGAAATACCCAAAGGATCGGAGAAGCATCTTAATATTCGGGAAGACGGAACCCGGTATAGGACTGAAAGGATTTGGGTACCAAAATTTGGAGATATGAGAGAAATGGTACTTAGAGAAGCTCATAAAACCAGATACTCAATACATCCTGGAACGGGGAAGATGTACAAGGATCTCAAGAAACATTTTTTGGTGGCCGGGTATGAAAGCCGATGTTGCTAAATACGTAGGAGAATGTTTGACGTGTTCTAAGGTCAAAGCTGAGCATCAGAAACCATCAGGTCTACTTCAACAACCCGAAATCCCGGAATGGAAATGGGAAAACATTACCATGGATTTCATCACTAAATTGCCAAGGACTGCAAGTGGTTTTGATACTATTTGGGTAATAGTTGATCGTCTCACCAAATCAGCATACTTCCTACCAATAAGAAAAGATGACAAGATGGAGAAGTTAGCACGACTGTATTTGAAGGAAGTCGTCTCCAGACATGGAATACCAATCTCTATTATCTCTGATAGGGATGGCAGATTTATTTCAAGATTCTGGCAGACATTACAGCAAGCATTAGGAACTCGTCTGGACATGAGTACTGCCTATCATCCACAAACTGATGGGCAGAGCGAAAGGACGATACAAACGCTTGAAGACATGCTACGAGCATGTGTTATTGATTTCGGAAACAGTTGGGATCGACATCTACCGTTAGCAGAATTTTCCTACAACAACAGCTACCATTCAAGCATTGAGATGGCGCCGTTTGAAGCACTTTATGGTAGAAAGTGCAGGTCTCCAATTTGTTGGAGTGAAGTGGGGGATAGACAGATTACGGGTCCGGAGATTATACAAGAAACTACCGAGAAGATCATCCAAATTCAACAACGGTTGAAAACCGCCCAAAGTCGACAAAAGAGCTACGCTGACATTAAAAGAAAAGATATAGAATTTGAAATTGGAGAGATGGTCATGCTTAAAGTTGCACCTTGGAAAGGCGTTGTTCGATTTGGTAAACGAGGGAAATTAAATCCAAGGTATATTGGACCATTCAAGATTATTGATCGTGTCGGACCAGTAGCTTACCTACTAGAGTTACCTCAAGATACCAATTGTTAAGGTTCGATGGAATGCTCGTAGAGGACCCGAGTTCACCTGGGAGCGTGAAGATCAGATGAAGAAGAAATACCCGCATCTATTTCCAGAAGATTCGTCAACACCTTCAACAGCTTAAAATTTCGGGACCAAATTTATTTAACGGGTAGGTACTGTAGTGACCCGAACTTTTCCATGTTTATATATATTAATTGAGATTGATATTTACATGATTAAATGTTTCCAACATGTTAAGCTATCAAACTTGTTAAGACTTGATTAATTGAAATATGTTTCATATAGACAATTGACCACCCAAGTTGATCGGTGATTCACGAACGTTAAAACTTGTAAAAACTATATGATGACATATATATGGATATATATATATATATATATAGTTAACATGATACTATGATAAGAAAACATATCATAAAGTATATTAACAATGAACTACATATGTAAAAACAAGACTACTAACTTAATGATTTTTAAACGAGACATATATGTAACGATTATCGTTGTAAAGACATTTAATGTATATATATCATATTAAGAGATATTCATACATGATAATATCATGATAATATAATAATTTAAAATCTCATTTGATATTATAAACATTGGGTTAACAACATTTAACAAGATCGTTAACCTAAAGGTTTCAAAACAACACTTACATGTAACGACTAAAGATGACTTAACGACTCAGTTAAAATGTATATACATGTAGTGTTTTAATATGTATTTATACACTTTTTAAAGACTTCAATACACTTATCAAAATACTTCTACTTAACAAAAATGCTTACAATTACATCCTCGTTCAGTTTCATCAACAATTCTACTCGTATGCACCCGTATTCGTACTCGTACAATACACAGCTTTTAGATGTATGTACTATTGGTATATACACTCCAATGATCAGCTCTTAGCAGCCCATGTGAGTCACCTAACACATGTGGGAACCATCATTTGGCAACTAGCATGAAATATCTCATAAAATTACAAAAATATGAGTAATCATTCATGACTTATTTACATGAAAACAAAATTACATATCCTTTATATCTAATCCATACACCAACGACCAAAAACACCTACAAACACTTTCATTCTTCAATTTTCTTCATCTAATTGATCTCTCTCAAGTTCTATCTTCAAGTTCTAAGTGTTCTTCATAAATTCCAAAAGTTCTAGTTTCATAAAATCAAGAATACTTTCAAGTTTGCTAGCTCACTTCCAATCTTGTAAGGTGATCATCCAACCTCAAGAAATCTTTGTTTCTTACAGTAGGTTATCATTCTAATACAAGGTAATAATCATATTCAAACTTTGGTTCAATTTCTATAACTATAACAATCTTATTTCAAGTGATGATCTTACTTGAACTTGTTTTCGTGTCATGATTCTGCTTCAAGAACTTCGAGCCATCCAAGGATCCATTGAAGCTAGATCCATTTTTCTCTTTTCCAGTAGGTTTATCCAAGGAAATTAAGGTAGTAATGATGTTCATAATATCATTTGATTCATACATATAAAGCTATCTTATTCGAAGGTTTAAACTTGTAATCACTAGAACAGAGTTTAGTTAATTCTAAACTTGTTCGCAAACAAAAGTTAATCCTTCTAACTTGACTTTTAAAATCAACTAAACACATGTTCTATATCTATATGATATGCTGACTTAATGATTTAAAACCTGGAAACACGAAAAACACCGTAAAACCGGATTTACGCCGTCGTAGTAACACCGCGGGCTGTTTTGGGTTAGTTAATTAAAAACTATGATAAACTTTGATTTAAAAGTTGTTATTATGAGAAAATGATTTTTATTATGAACATGAAACTATATCCAAAAATTATGGTTAAACTCAAAGTGGAAGTATGTTTTCTAAAATGGTCATCTAGACGTCGTTCTTTCGACTGAAATGACTACCTTTACAAAAACGACTTGTAACTTATTTTTCCGACTATAAACCTATACTTTTTCTGTTTAGATTCATAAAATAGAGTTCAATATGAAATCATAGCAATTTGATTCACTCAAAACGGATTTAAAATGAAGAAGTTATGGGTAAAACAAGATTGGATAATTTTTCTCATTTTAGCTACGTGAAAATTGGTAACAAATCTATTCCAACCATAACTTAATCAACTTGTATTGTATATTATGTAATCTTGAGATACCATAGACACGTATACAATGTTTCGACCTATCATGTCGACACATCTATATATATTTCGGAACAACCATAGACACTCTATATGTGAATGTTGGAGTTAGCTATACAGGGTTGAGGTTGATTCCAAAATATATATAGTTTGAGTTGTGATCAATACTGAGATACGTATACACTGGGTCGTGGATTGATTCAAGATAATATTTATCGATTTATTTCTGTACATCTAACTGTGGACAACTAGTTATAGGTTACTAACGAGGACAGCTGACTTAATAAACTTAAAACATCAAAATATATTAAAAGTGTTGTAAATATATTTTGAACATACTTTAATATATATGTATATATTGTTATAGGTTCGTGAATCAACAGTGGCCAAGTCTTACTTCCCGACGAAGTAAAAATCTGTGAAAGTGAGTTATAGTCCCACTTTTAAAATCTAATATTTTTGGGATGAGAATACATGCAGGTTTTATAAATGATTTACAAAATAGACACAAGTACGTGAAACTACATTCTATGGTTGAATTATCGAAATCGAATATGCCCCTTTTTATTAAGTCTGGTAATCTAAGAATTAGGGAACAGACACCCTAATTGACGCGAATCCTAAAGATAGATCTATTGGGCCTAACAAACCCCATCCAAAGTATCGGATGCTTTAGTACTTCGAAATTTATATCATATCCGAAGGGTGTCCCGGAATGATGGGGATATTCTTATATATGCATCTTGTTATTGTCGGTTACCAGGTGTTCACCATATGAATGATTTTTATCTCTATGTATGGGATGTGTATTGAAATATGAAATCTTGTGGTCTATTGTTACGATTTGATATATATAGGTTAAACCTATAACTCACCAACATTTTTGTTGACGTTTAAAGCATGTTTATTCTCAGGTGAATATTAAGAGCTTCCGCTGTTGCATACTAAAATAAGGACAAGATTTGGAGTCCATGTTTGTATGATATTGTGTAAAAACTGCATTCAAGAAACTGATTTCGATGTAACATATTTGTATTGTAAACCATTATGTAATGGTCGTGTGTAAAAAGGATATTTTAGATTATCATTATTTGATAATCTACGTAAAGCTTTTTAAACCTTTATTTATGAAATAAAGGTTATGGTTTGTTTTAAAAATGAATGCAGTCTTTGAAAAACGTCTCATATAGAGGTCAAAACCTCGCAACGAAATCAATTAATATGGAACGTTTTTAATCAATAAGAACGGGACATTTCATAAGTGACTAACTTTGTGTTTTCTTTGAGTGCTAGATGACTTCTTCCAATCCTATCATTCTTACCGACTCCGACACAGAATCCGAGGAAACCGTGCAAGCACAAGGAAATACGATACTCGAGTTTATGGATGATACCGAATCTCAACCCGAGATGGAAACCGAGCATGAGAATGCGCCTAAAGGAAAGGAACCGGCAGAGGATCCCGAGGAAGAATCGGAACCTGATAATGCTAAAAACGAAAATATATTTCATAGCATTATCCCTCAAGAAAGACAAGCTTTTAGTTGCAATTGTTCTATTTACAAGTGATATTCGTTTAAATAATAAAAAGTGAAGACAAAAGACAGATTCGACGAGTTGAAGACACAAATGACCAAAAAGCTCAAAAGTACAAAATACAATCAAAGTGGCTCCAATTATTGATAAGAAACGTCTCAAAATTACAAGAGTACAAGATGCAAAATGCAAAGTACAAGATATTAAATTATACGCAAGGACGTTCGAAAATCCGGAACCGGGACCAAAGTCAACTCTCAACGCTCGACGCAACGGACTAAAAATTATGAGTCAACTATGCACATGAATATAATATAATATATAATTAATTCTTAAAATTAATATATATATATATATTATATTATATATTATAAACGTCGGCAAAGAAAGAAACAAACTCTTGTGAGCTGGAAAAAGTGGCCATGCGAAGTACATTTTCCATGCGATCGCATGGCAGTAGGTGACAGGCCACATCTATAAATTTCGCAGTTTTTGAGCAAATATATCTATCTTTTTCTCTATCTATCTCACGTATAATATATATATATATATATATATATATATATATATATATATATATATATATATATATATATATATATATATATATATATATATATATATTATAATTTTAATTTTAATTTTAATTTTAATAATAATAAGGGTGTAACATCCCGTGTTTTTCCGTTAAAATTTAATTTTAACACCGTCTTCTTTTTTTTTATAATATCTTTCGTTATTTAAATTCGTAGTTTCCGTTGACTAACGTTCATAATATTTCCGCTATTCAATTTTAACACCACTCGTTTACTCTAGCGTTTTAAAATATCTCGTTTGGTTAAATTACGCACCCGACTTAAAATTGAGGGACCATTTTTACCAAATGGCCAAACTACTCACTAGTAGTTGACTAAGTCAACTACTTCTCCACCATCCTCCACATTTAATTTCTTTTTCTTTCTTCTTTTCTATCAACCAAAAACTCCCATCCTAAATTCTTCATCATCTTCAATCATCATCCAAATTCAAGCAAGGAATCAAACATCAAAACAAATTGTACTTTTGGAATCCTCGTTTCATCCTCTTCGATTTGATACTAGTCTCATGGCATGGGGTAAGAATTTCTCATGAAACCCTAACTTGTTAAATTCGTTTTTAGACTTGTCAAGTGGTTAATTAGTGTCTATGGCTCGTAGGGATGTCGTGTATGTAATTTGTATGCTCGTTCTTCGTGTTTTGAAAATATGACATGAACACCCAAATGGGTCTAGCTTAATCTTGAGTTTTGGTTGCTCAAATGATGTTATAAGATAAAGTGTATGTGTTAAAAGTGTTAGTTACTTCATTAGCTTCGTTTTGATATGTTGGATGATGAAAAACTAGCTCAATAACATGAAATGTGTTTTTGGTGAATCGATTATCGTTTTGGTAGGAACTTGATGCGGTTGAATGCTAGTTGAGACACTTGTTTGAATGTATGCTAGTTAACTAGTTAAATTGTATGCGTAAATAGCTTCGAAATGGTGTGATGTATGCTAGCGTTTGATTAGTGAATCATAAGTCTCATTTGTGTCGAAATTGATTTTGAAACGATAACGTGGCTAGTGATTTTGACGTAGTAAATGTTCATTGAAACTTGGAATATGCGTCTAGTTGCAATGTATGCGTTATTACCTTCAAAACGGCATATCATTTGTATGTTAAAAGTTCCCGAATCATAAAATGCGTTTCTTTGATTTTTGGTTGAAAATGATGAACTTTGATGATGTTTTCGATTTGGAAATTGTCGGTTATGATCTATGAAAAGTGTTTAGTTGTATTCCTTGTTAAAATACCTTTCCAATGACGTGAGATACATGTTTAGGAGGTTTGCGGTTTGTGAGTTAGGATTATTTGAGTTTTGGGTCGTGCTTACTTGAAAACTGACCAGAATTGCCTGTACAGGAAATGGCGCGGCGCGCACCTCACCCCGC
This sequence comes from Rutidosis leptorrhynchoides, assembly GCF_046630445.1. Classification (NCBI taxonomy): domain Eukaryota; kingdom Viridiplantae; phylum Streptophyta; class Magnoliopsida; order Asterales; family Asteraceae; genus Rutidosis; species Rutidosis leptorrhynchoides. The sequence goes on from NC_092343.1 coordinate 190,391,528, forward strand.
GCGGCGCGCAGATAGACCTGGTCAGATTCTGACCTCTTTGTCCCATTTCACGTGAAATGTTTGACTAGCTACCGACCTCCGATTCACATGAAACTTGTTTTAATATACTTGTATATGAATATTTAGCATAGAAAAATAGTTCGGGACCCGACCCGAATGCGTTGACTTTTCGTTGACTTTGACCAAGTTTGACTTTTAGTCAAACTTAACCAAACTTTTATGCAATCATTCTAACATGCTTTTATACTTGATTCTCGCATGAAACTTGGCAACGTGATTCACATGCTATATTTAATCGAGTCGTAACGAGCCATAGGACTAATTGAACACATTTCGCCCGACCTTGTGTCGTAACCGGTTAATTGATACAACTTACTTGTTTAGGTCAAGGCTAAGCAACTTTCATGCACACGTTTACTTTGTGAAGTACTTTTATACTCGTCCACTCGAGGTGAGATCATAGTCCCACTTTTTACTCTTTTGAACTTACTTTTGGGATGAGAAAACATAAACGATTCTTTTGAACTAAGTGAACACAAGAACGGGAAAACAAACATTCTACATACGAGTTTAGAACAAAATCCTCAATTCAATTATCATTAGTTACATTTGCAGGGTGTAAGTGTAGGCGTGAACTTATGTTGTATGGCCATATGGGTTTGACAACCCTCATCTTTGACGGTTCGCTACCGTCTACGGATGAAATATATTTTCGGGAAACAGTGTTGTTCTAGCACTAATTTATGGGGTATTCAACGGACGGAATGTTAAGCTTTGATAATTGGGTGCTCGTGAATATTAACTTTTAGAATGTACTATTATTTCAACTTTGCAAATCTTGTGGTTCGACTTACTTTACTTTTACTCACTTACTTAAACCTATGATTTCACCAACGTTTTTGCGTTGACAGATTCTTCTATGTTTTCTCAGGTTTATACATGGCTATTTGTTACACGCTTCCGCATTCTTTGATTACTTGATTGGAGTCAACCGTGCATGCATGCGCTAGGGATAACACTTTTGGATTTAAACTTTTGTCTACATACTTACGCTATTTATAGCAACTGTGATTTTTAAACTAATTATGTCGCGAGTTCTTTCATTTATATTTTATAACTTTTGTAAACTTAGACTTGTTGTCGAACGGTTGTAAACTTACTTTGCAAGTCTTGTACTTTTCAAATGAATGCGACATAATTTTGGTCAAACGAGTCTCATATAGGGACTACGACCACGTAACGGGACCTCAGTTAGCGGCGCCGTCAATGACGATTTTGGTCGGGTCGCTACAGATGGTATCAGAGCGTTGGTTGTAGGGAACTAGGACGTGCATTAGTGTGTCTAACAGAGTCGTTAGGACGCATTAGTGAGTCTAGACTACAACCGGATAGTTAGCATTTGCATTCCGACGTACATTTGCTATAGATAGCACTTACTTGACTACTTGTGCATTATACTTGAATCATTCTTAGGCAAACTTTTTAATGGTACCCAACCTTCATCATACGAACTCGTATTCCGCCACTTTTTGGTAACACACGTAAATTCATGATTCATACACGTATGGATGACGACGACTTCATTAGTCACACTTGTTCGGGAACTCTGTCTCCCGGATTGTTATTTGCCACCGTTTTAACTTACTATCGGTTTCCCACAGGTGTTTCTTACTATCTACTTTTTGGTGTTACTACCATCACTACTATAGGTGAGTATCGTCATCAACATTTATCACTACGGTTGCGTGCTACTCGTTATCATGACTCGTTACTCTTTTCATACCTGAATACCTTATTGTCTGACTCGAACCACATTGACGTGAACAATCATTTATACACTTCCCTCGGGGAACGCTTCTTTATAGTTGCACTAATTCTTTCGATTCAATACGAGTCACGTTAGAGACGTCGTTACACTTTGTTTATTTTAAACTTCACGATTACACGAACTTGAATCTATAGAGTGATGTGGGAATGGAGGTATGAGTTAGCGTAATATAACGACACTCGATCAACGTGGTTATATTACGGTAAGACATACCAAAGTTCTAGTGACACGTGATGGTGGTTAGACTCGATCAACCTAAACACCACCATGTGCCATGTACATGACTTCATCCTTTCATGTTTGGACATCTGAAAACTCCGAGAATATTGATAACAACCATACCGGGGACACACCTTCGACTTTTGTCGAACTGTATTTATGCTTCCGAATGAATTACCGATTCCTCTCGGCTTCAACCGTATGTTACACGTGTATACTAGCTCGTCCTCGCACAGTCTTATTGACTAATTACAATTTACTCGTTATGCTCGCATTGAGGCGGAAACTTCTCTCTCACCACACTCGTACTTCCGGTTCAGGAAATCTTTATTCTAAACTCTCAATGGAGGGAGGGACTCTCCACGTTATACTAGTATTCACCTCGAGGGTGAATAGTTCCGACGAACGTTTTTCTTTCAGAAACCGAGGAGAACTTGCCCCGACGAACGTTTTTGGAAACCGATGAATCTTCCGCGACGCGAATGTCTTGAGAAACTTTTCCTAGCTAACGTTTTCCATTCCTAGCAAACTTGTTTGATATGCCTTAAGGAAATGTACCTCATTTCGGATCGAGATCCTCGTTTCATTTCTAGACTTACAAAAAGCCTCGGGACCCCGTTTAGACATGAGTACCGCGTACCATCCACAACCCGACGGACCGAACAAACATACGATTTAAGTCTTGAAAACCATAATACGAATTTGTATTACCAACTTCAAATTTTCTTGAGAAACGTCTTTGCCTTTAATCAAACTCTCTTACTACAAAATTTTCATTCGAGTATTGACGCCACGCCTTCGAAACCTTATATGACCGGAAACGTCATTCTCCTTTTGTCGAACCAAGTAAACGATGACCAATTCACCGGGACCGGGATTATGCATGAGCGACCGAGAAAACTTATCCATATCCAAGAAAGACCCAACACGACTCGTTGTCGCCAAATGAGCTACGCCGATTTAGACGTAAACATTTCAAATTCCACGTGGGAAACCGCGTCACGTTAAGAGTCGCACCTTGGAAAGGTGCAATCCGTTTCGGGAAACGTAGGAAGCTAAATCCGCTATATTTCGATCCTTTAAATTCTTGGGGCGTTTTGGACCCGTCGCTAGCCGTTTAGACTTTTCCGACTCATTTTGGGTCTCCGTTATCCTACATTTGATGTATCAACTCAAAGACGTGTTTTGCGAAACGAGAACTTGTTATCTTCTTTGATGAACTCACTATCGACGATAAACCTCACTTCCTAGGAGGACCGGAAACTATAAAATCATGGAACCAAACCTTAAAACAACATACGACCCCGACCTTCAGGTTCGTTGAAATACCCAAGGACGTACCTTCCCTCACTCGTAGAATCGGCAACACAAGACCTCGATGAAGATTCAACAACTACTACTTCCAACTAAATTTCGGGACGAAATTTCTTTTGAGGTGTGGATAATGTAACATCCCGTGTTTTTCCGTTAAAATTTAATTTTAACACCGTCTTCTTTTTTTTATAATATCTTTCGTTATTTAAATTCGTAGTTTCCATTGACTAACGTTCATAATATTTCCGCTATTCAATTTTAACACCACTCGTTTACTCTAGCATTTTAAAATATCTCGTTTGGTTAAATTACGCACCCGGCTTAAAATTGAGGGACCATTTTTACCAAATGGCCAAACTACTCACTAGTAGTTGACTAAGTCAACTACTTCTCCACCATCCTCCACATTTAATTTCTTTTTCTTTCTTCTTTTCTCTCAACCAAAAACTCCCATCCTAAATTCTTCATCATCTTCAATCATCATCCAAATTCAAGCAAGGAATCAAACATCAAAACAAATTGTACTTTTGGAATCCTCGTTTCATCCTCTTCGATTTGATACTAGTCTCATGGCATGGGGTAAGAATTTCTCATGAAACCCTAACTTGTTAAATTCGTTTTTAGACTTGTCAAGTGGTTAATTAGTGTCTATGGCTCGTAGGGATGTCGTGTATGTAATTTGTATGCTCGTTCTTCGTGTTTTGAAAATATGACATGAACACCCAAATGGGTCTAGCTTAATCTTGAGTTTTGGTTGCTCAAATGATGTTATAAGATAAAGTGTATGTGTTAAAAGTGTTAGTTACTTCATTAGCTTCGTTTTGATATGTTGGATGATGAAAAACTAGCTCAATAATATGAAATGTGTTTTTGGTGAATCGATTATCGTTTTGGTAGGAACTTGATGCGGTTGAATGCTAGTTGAGACACTTGTTTGAATGTATGCTAGTTAACTAGTTAAATTGTATGCGTAAATAGCTTCGAAATGGTGTGATGTATGCTAGCGTTTGATTAGTGAATCATAAGTCTCATTTGTGTCGAAATTGATTTTGAAACGATAACGTGGCTAGTGATTTTGACGTAGTAAATGTTCATTGAAACTTGGAATATGCGTCTAGTTGCAATGTATGCGTTATTACCTTCAAAACGGCATATCATTTGTATGTTAAAAGTTCCCGAATCATAAAATGCGTTTCTTTGATTTTTGGTTGAAAATGATGAACTTTGATGATGTTTTCGATTTGGAAATTGTCGGTTATGATCTATGAAAAGTGTTTAGTTGTATTCCTTGTTAAAATACCTTTCCAACGACGTGAGATACATGTTTAGGAGGTTTGCGGTTTGTGAGTTAGGATTATTTGAGTTTTGGGTCGTGCTTACTTGAAAACTGACCAGAATTGCCTGTACAGGAAATGGCGCGGCGCGCACCTCACCCCGCGCGGCGCGCAGATAGACCTGGTCAGATTCTAACCTCTTTGTCCCATTTCACGTGAAATGTTTGACTAGCTACCGACCTCCGATTCACATGAAACTTGTTTTAATATACTTGTATATGAATATTTAGCATAGAAAAATAGTTCGGGACCCGACCCGAACGCGTTGACTTTTCGTTGACTTTGACCAAGTTTGACTTTTAGTCAAACTTAACCAAACTTTTATGCAATCGTTCTAACATGCTTTTATACTTGATTCTCGCATGAAACTTGGCAACGTGATTCACATGCTATATTTAATCGAGTCGTAACGAGCCATAGGACTAATTGAACACATTTCGCCCGACCTTGTGTCGTAACCGGTTAATTGATACAACTTACTTGTTTAGGTCAAGGCTAAGCAACTTTCATGCACACGTTTACTTTGTGAAGTACTTTTATACTCGTCCACTCGAGGTGAGATCATAGTCCCACTTTTTACTCTTTTGAACTTACTTTTGGGATGAGAAAACATAAACGATTCTTTTGAACTAAGTGAACACAAGAACGGGAAAACAAACATTCTACATACGAGTTTAGAACAAAATCCTCAATTCAATTATCATTAGTTACATTTGCAGGGTGTAAGTGTAGGCGTGAACTTATGTTGTATGGCCATATGGGTTTGACAACCCTCATCTTTGACGGTTCGCTACCGTCTACGGATGAAATATATTTTCGGGAAACAGTGTTGTTCTAGCACTAATTTATGGGGTATTCAACGGACGGAATGTTAAGCTTTGATAATTGGGTGCTCGTGAATATTAACTTTTAGAATGTACTATTATTTCAACTTTGCAAATCTTGTGGTTCGACTTACTTTACTTTTACTCACTTACTTAAACCTATGATTTCACCAACGTTTTTGCGTTGACAGATTCTTCTATGTTTTCTCAGGTTTATACATGGCTATTTGTTACACGCTGTAGTGACCCGAACTTTTCCATGTTTATATATATTAATTGAGATTGATTTTTACATGATTAAATGTTTCCAACATGTTAAGCAATCAAACTTGTTAAGACTTGATTAATTGAAATAGGTTTCATATAGACAATTGACCACCCAAGTTGACCGGTGATTCACGAACGTTAAAACTTGTAAAAAAAAACTATATGATGACATATATATGGTTATATATATAGTTAACATGATATTATGATAAGTAAACATATCATTAATTATATTAACAATGAACTACATATGTAAAAACAAGACTACTAACTTAATGATTTTGAAACGAGACATATATGTAATGTTTATCGTTGTAACGACATTTAATGTATATATATCATATTAAGAGATATTCGTACATCATAATATCATGATAATATAATAATTTAAAATCTCTTTTGATATTATAAACATTGGGTTAACAACATTTAACAAGATCGTTAACCTAAAGGTTTCAAAACAACACTTACATGTAACGACTAACGATGACTTAACGACTCAGTTAAAATGTATATACATGTAGTGTTTTAATATGTATTTATACACTTTTGAAAGACTTCAATACACTTATCAAAATACTTCTACTTAACAAAAATGCTTACAATTACATTCTCGTTCAGTTTCATCAACAATTCTACTCGTATGCACCCGTATTCGTACTCGTACAATACACGGCTTTTAGATGTATGTACTATTGGTATATACACTCCAATGATCAGCTCTTAGCAGCCCATGTGAGTCACCTAACACATGTGGGAACCATCATTTGGCAACTAGCATGAAATATCTCATAAGATTACAAAAATATGAGTAATCATTCATGACTTATTTACATGAAAACAAAATTACATATCCTTTATATCTAATCCATACACCAACGACCAAAAACACCTACAAACACTTTCATTCTTCAATTTTCTTCATCTAATTGAACTCTCTCAAGTTCTATCTTCAAGTTCTAAGTGTTCTTCATAAATTCCAAAAGTTCTAGTTTCATAAAATCAAGAATACTTTCAAGTTTGCTAGCTCACTTCCAATCTTGTAAGGTGATCATCCAACCTCAAGAAATCTTTGTTTCTTACAGTAGGTTATCATTCTAATACAAGGTAATAATCATATTCAAACTTTGGTTCAATTTCTATAACTATAACAATCTTATTTCAAGTGATGATCTTACTTGAACTTGTTTTCGTGTCATGATTTTGCTTCAAGAACTTTGAGCCATCCAAGGATCCATTGAAGCTAGATCCATTTTTCTCTTTTCCAGTAGGTTCATCCAAGGAACTTAAGGTAGTAATGATGTTCATAACATCATTCGATTCATACATATAAAGCTATCTTATTCGAAGGTTTAAACTTGTAATCACTAGAACATAGTTTAGTTAATTCTAAACTTGTTCGCAAACAAAAGTTAATCCTTCTAACTTGACTTTTAAAATCAACTAAACACATGTTCTATATCTATATGATATGCTAACTTAATGATTTAAAACCTGGAAACACGAAAAACACCGTAAAACCGGATTTACGCCGTCGTAGTAACACCGCGGGCTGTTTTGGGTTAGTTAATTAAAAACTATGATAAACTTTGATTTAAAAGTTGTTATTTTGAGAAAATGATTTTTATTATGAACATGAAACTATATCCAAAAATTATGGTTAAACTCAAAGTGGAAGTATGTTTTCTAAAATGGTCATCTAGACGTCGTTCTTTCGACTGAAATGACTACCTTTACAAAAACGACTTGTAACTTATTTTTCCGACTAGAAACCTATACTTTTTTTGTTTAGATTCATAAAATAGAGTTCAATATGAAACCATAGCAATTTGATTCACTTAAAACGGATTTAAAATGAAGAAGTTATGGGTAAAACAAGATTGGATAATTTTTCTCATTTTAGCTACGTGAAAATTGGTAACAAATCTATTCCAACCATAACTTAATCAACTTGTATTATATATTATGTAATCTTGAGATACCATAGACACGTATACAATGTTTCGACCTATCATGTCGACACATCTATATATATTTCGGAACAACCATAGACACTCTATATGTGAATGTTGGAGTTAGCTATACAGGGTTGAGGTTGATTCCAAAATATATATAGTTTGAGTTGTGATCAATACTGAGATACGTATACACTGGGTCGTGGATTGATTCAAGATAATATTTATCGATTTATTTCTGTACATCTAACTGTGGACAACTAGTTGTAGGTTACTAACGAGGACAGCTGACTTAATAAACTTAAAACATCAAAATATATTAAAAGTGTTGTAAATATATTTTGAACATACTTTGATATATATGTATATATTGTTATAGGTTCGTGAATCAACCAGTGGCCAAGTCTTACTTCCCGACGAAGTAAAAATCTGTGAAAGTGAGTTATAGTCCCACTTTTAAAATCTAATATTTTTGGGATGAGAATACATGCAGGTTTTATAAATGATTTACAAAATAGACACAAGTACGTGAAACTACATTCTATGGTTGAATTATCGAAATCGAATATGCCCCTTTTTATTAAGTCTGGTAATCTAAGAATTAGGGAACAGACACCCTAATTGACGCGAATCCTAAAGATAGATCTATTGGGCCTAACAAACCCCATCCAAAGTACCGGATGCTTTAATACTTCGAAATTTATATCATATCCGAAGGGTGTCCCGGAATGATGGGGATATTCTTATATATGCATCTTGTTATTGTCGGTTACCAGGTGTTCACCATATGAATGATTTTTATCTCTATGTATGGGATGTGTATTGAAATATGAAATCTTGTGGTCTATTGTTACGATTTGATATATATAGGTTAAACCTATAACTCACCAACATTTTTGTTGACGTTTTAAGCATGTTTATTCTCAGGTGATTATTAAGAGCTTCCGCTGTCGCATACTTAAATAAGGACAAGATTTGGAGTCCATGCTTGTATGATATTGTGTAAAAACTGCATTCAAGAAACTTATTTTGTTGTAACATATTTGTATTGTAAACCATTATGTAATGGTCGTGTGTAAACAGGATATTTTAGATTATCATTATTTGATAATCTACGTAAAGCTTTTTAAACCTTTATTGATGAAATAAAGGTTATGGTTTGTTTAAAAATGAATGTAGTCTTTGAAAAACGTCTCATATAGAGGTCAAAACCTCGCAACGAAATCAATTAATATGGAACGTTTTTAATCAATAAGAACGGGACATTTCAGTTGGTATCCGAGCGTTGGTCTTAGAGAACCAGAAAATTTGCATTAGTGTGTCTTATCGAGTTTGTTAGGATGCATTAGTGAGTCTGGACTTCGACCGTGTTTTCTTTGAAAATGATTGCTTAACATTTTTGTTGGAAACTATATATTTTTAACATATGAATATTATGTGATATATTAATCTCTTAACGTGTTTGATATTATGTGATAGATGTCTACCTCTAGAACAAGTCCCATTGACTCACCTAATAATAATGAAGAGTCAAATGTAAATTGGAATGATTTGTGGACTGATTCACAAGTTCCCGAAGAGGAACCGGAAGAAGAGTCGGAACCGGAAGAAGAATCGGAACCGGAAGAAGAATCGGAACCGGATGAAGAAATAGAACCGGTGGGGGAAATAAGAAAACGGTTAAGTAAAAGAAAATCCTCAACCAACCGACCAAAGTTAATTATGGTCAATGGTGTTTCCGCCAAGGAAGCAAAATATTGGGAGGATTACCAATTCTCCGATGAATCGGATTCCGACGAGAATTCCGATGATGTTATAGAAATTACCCCAACTGAATTTAAAAAGGCAAAAGAAAATAATAAGGGAAAGGGCATAAAAATAGAGAAATCTAATTCCAACCCCGATGAACTTTATATGTATCGTCAACGCCCGAAGTCCTTAAGTTGTAACAATGACCCGGGAACCTCTAAACCACCAGGTTTTTCTAAACCAATGTGGACAACGACAGCTCGTATTAGGGGAACATCATATATCCCTAGAAACTTGGCAAAACGAACCAAAACCGAAGAAGAAGAAACGAGCGAGTCGGAATAAGATAGTTGTATTCGTGTGGTGTAATATATGTAATATAGTGTTCTTATGCTTTATGATATATGTAAAAATTGCTTGTATTAATAAGTATTTTTTTATGAATCTAACTCTTGTCTATTTTACAGTTTAAAAACACAAAATGGATAGACAACCCAATATTTTAAGAGACCTACCAGGAGACATGATTGATGAAATCTTGTCTAGAGTCGGCCAGAATTCCTCGGCACAACTATTTAAGGCGAGATCAGTTTGTAAGACATTCGAAGAACGTTCCAAGAATGTCTTGGTTTATAAGAGACTTTCGTTTGAAAGATGGGGGATATCACATTGGGAAACCCATAAGTTACGATGTGTTTACTTTGACGCATATATTGCGGGGAACCCAAATGCTATTTTACGCAACGGGTTAAGAAATTATTTTGACTCAATATATCCGAATATTGGACTTCGTGATTTAGAAAAAGCGGCTAACATGCAACATAAAGAAGCATGTTATGCTTACGGATTAGTAATGTTCGCTTCTCACCAAAGTGAGAACAAGAACATCGGGCTACAACTATTAAACAAAACGTTTCCACAAGTGACGGAGTCGGTAATTGGGGTAAGAAATGAGGTTTTTAGATTATTACGGGACTGTTGGACATTACGTAACCCTCGTCCCTTTGACGACGTTACAACACGCTGTCTTATCAACGGCCATAACGGTTATGTTGCACAAGACCAAGGATGGGAAGTAGTCCTAGTAAAACCAGAATGCATGACTTGTTTCTGGACGTATGAATTACGTGTCTTTATTGCCTTTGCTGAACGACTTGTGTACTAGCTAGAATTATCTTCACAACTATCTTGTATCAAAGTTATTGTGTGCTATATTTCATGCTTTATGTAAAAAAAGCGGTATTGTAAGTTTGTAAAATATTGTATAAAAGTTTGAACGCGAAATATTATTATAATCAGTTTTTCATATAGAATTGTAGTAGTTGAATTGTATATTAGCTACTAAGTATGAACTTAACGGGTAGGTACTACCCGAATTTAAACTTATAAAACGCTAATATGAAGAAAAAGCTTTTATAAATGAGTTCATATTATGCTACGAAATACTATTAACTACTCTTAATATTCTGTATGATTAACTTGTTCCATTTAACTATTTTGAAGGAAATGGCACCGACTACTCGACACACCGTGAATATGAATGAAGAGGAATTCCGTACTTTTCTAGCTTCAAACATAGCCGCAGTACAGGCTGCGCTACATACCAACAATAACCTTGGATCTAGCAGTACAGGAAATCGTGTAGGATGCACCTACAAAGAATTCACTACCTGCAAACCTTTGGAATTTGATGGAACCGAAGGACCGATCGGATTGAAACGGTGGACCGAGAAGGTTGAATCGGTGTTTGCCATAAGTAAGTGTACTGAAGAGGACAAAGTGAAGTATGCTACGCATACCTTCACAGGTTCTGCGTTAACATGGTGGAATACCTATCTAGAGCAAGTGGGACAAGATGATGCGTACGCACTACCGTGGTCAGCATTCAAGCACTTGATGAACGAGAAGTACCGTCCCAGAACCGAGGTCAATAAGCTCAAGACAGAACTTAGAGGGTTACGAACCCAAGGATTTGATATTACCACGTACGAAAGACGATTCACAGAATTGTGCCTATTGTGTCCGGGAGCATTCGAAGATGAGGAAGAGAAGATCGACGCGTTTGTGAAAGGATTACCGGAAAGAATCCAAGAAGATATAAGTTCACACGAGCCCGCCTCCATACAACAGGCATGTAGAATGGCTCACAAACTAGTGAACCAGATTGAAGAAAGAATTAAAGAACAGACTGCTGAAGAGGCCAATGTGAAGCAAGTCAAAAGAAAGTGGGAGGAAAACGGTGATAAGAATCACCAATACAACAACAACAGCAATTACAACAATAATCGCAACAATTATCCCAACAATCGCAACATCAATCGCAACTACAACAAACGGCCCAACAACAACAACAACAACAACAACAGCAGCAACTACAACAATCATCCCAACAACAATAATAACAGCAACAACAATAACAATCAGAAGCAACTATGCCAAAGGTGTGAAAAGAATCACTCGGGGTTCTGCACCAAATTTTGCAACAAGTGTAAAAGAAATGGTCATAGCGCGGCGAAGTGTGAGGTCTACGGACCAGGGGTTAATAGAACGAAAGGAACAAATGGTGTCGGAACGAGTAATGGCGGAGCAAGTAGTGTCGGAGCAAGTTATGCCAATGTAGTTTGTTATAAATGTGGAAAACCAGGCCACATTATTAGAAATTGCCCGAACCAGGAGAACATGAATGGACAAGGCCGTGGAAGAGTTTTCAATATTAATGCGGTAGAGGCACAGGAAGACCCGGAGCTTGTTACGGGTACGTTTCTTATTGACAATAAATCTGCTTACGTTTTATTTGATTCGGGTGCAGATAGAAGCTATATGAGTAGAGATTTTTGTGCTAAATTAAGTTGTCCATTGACGCCTTTGGATAGTAAATTTTTACTCGAATTAGCAAATGGTAAATTAATTTCAGCAGATAATATATGTCGGAATCGAGAAATTAAACTGGTTAGCGAAACATTTAAGATTGATTTGATACCAGTAGAGTTAGGGAGTTTTGATGTGATAATCGGTATGGACTGGTTGAAAGAAGTGAAAGCAGAGATCGTTTGTTACAAAAATGCAATTCGCATTATACGAGAAAAAGGAAAACCCTTAATGGTGTACGGAGAAAAGGGCAACACGAAGCTACATCTTATTAGTAATTTGAAGGCACAAAAACTAATAAGAAAAGGTTGCTATGCTGTTCTAGCACACGTCTAGAAAGTACAAACTGAAGAAAAGAGCATCAATGATGTTCCCATTGCAAAAGAATTTCCCGATGTATTTCCGAAAGAATTACCGGGATTACCCCCACATCGATCCGTTGAATTTCAAATAGATCTTGTACCAGGAGCTGCACCAATAGCTCGTGCTCCTTACAGACTCGCACCCAGCGAGATGAAAGAACTGCAAAGCCAATTACAAGAACTTTTAGAGCGTGGTTTCATTCGACCAAGCACATCACCGTGGGGAGCTCCTATTTTGTTTGTCAAGAAGAAAGATGGTACATTCAGGTTGTGTATCGACTACCGAGAGTTGAACAAACTTACCATCAAGAACCGCTACCCACTACCGAGAATCGACGACTTATTTGATCAACTACAAGGCTCGTCTGTTTATTCAAAGATTGACTTACGTTCCGGGTATCATCAAATGCGGGTGAAAGAAGATGATATTCCAAAGACTGCTTTCAGAACACGTTACGGTCATTACGAGTTTATGGTCATGCCGTTTGGTTTAACTAATGCACCAGCTGTGTTCATGGACCTTATGAACCGAGTGTGTGGACCATACCTTGACAAGTTTGTCATTGTTTTCATTGATGACATACTTATTTACTCAAAGAATGACCAAGAACACGGTGAACATTTGAGAAAGGTGTTAGAAGTATTGAGGAAGGAAGAATTGTACGCTAAGTTTTCAAAGTGTGCATTTTGGTTGAAAGAAGTTCAATTCCTCGGTCACATAGTGAACAAAGAAGGTATTAAGGTGGATCCGGCAAAGATAGAAACTGTTGAAAAGTGGGAGACCCCGAAAACTCCGAAACACATACGCCAGTTTTTAGGACTAGCTGGTTACTACAGAAGGTTCATCCAAGACTTTTCCAGAATAGCAAAACCCTTGATTGCATTAACGCATAAAGGGAAGAAATTTGAATGGAATGATGAACAAGAGAAAGCGTTTCAATTATTGAAGAAAAAGCTAACTACGGCACCTATATTGTCATTGCCTGAAGGGAATGATGATTTTGTGATTTATTGTGACGCATCAAAGCAAGGTCTCGGTTGTGTATTAATGCAACGAACGAAGGTGATTGCTTATGCGTCTAGACAATTGAAGATTCACGAACAAAATTATACGACGCATGATTTAGAATTAGGCGCGGTTGTTTTTGCATTAAAGACTTGGAGGCACTACTTATATGGGGTCAAAAGTATTATATATACCGACCACAAAAGTCTTCAACACATATTTAATCAGAAACAACTGAATATGAGGCAGCGTAGGTGGATTGAATTATTGAATGATTATGACTTTGAGATTCGTTACCACCCGGGGAAGGCAAATGTGGTAGCCGATGCCTTGAGCAGGAAGGACAGAGAACCCATTCGAGTAAAATCTATGAATATAATGATTCATAATAACATTACTACTCAAATAAAGGAGGCGCAACAAGGAGTTTTAAAAGAGGGAAATTTAAAGGATGAAATACCCAAAGGATCGGAGAAGCATCTTAATATTCGGGAAGACGGAACCCGGTATAGGGCTGAAAGGATTTGGGTACCAAAATTTGGAGATATGAGAGAAATGGTACTTAGAGAAGCTCATAAAACCAGATACTCAATACATCCTGGAACGGGGAAGATGTACAAGGATCTCAAGAAACATTTTTGGTGGCCGGGTATGAAAGCCGATGTTGCTAAATACGTAGGAGAATGTTTGACGTGTTCTAAGGTCAAAGCTGAGCATCAGAAACCATCAGGTCTACTTCAACAACCCGAAATCCCGGAATGGAAATGGGAAAACATTACCATGGATTTCATCACTAAATTGCCAAGGACTGCAAGTGGTTTTGATACTATTTGGGTAATAGTTGACCGTCTCACCAAATCAGCACACTTCTTGCCAATAAGAGAAGATGACAAGATGGAGAAGTTAGCACGACTGTATTTGAAGGAAGTCATCTCCAGACATGGAATACCAATCTCTATTATCTCTGATAGGGATGGCAGATTTATTTCAAGATTCTGGCAGACATTACAGCAAGCATTAGGAACTCGTCTAGACATGAGTACTGCCTATCATCCACAAACTGATGGGCAGAGTGAAAGGACGATACAAACGCTTGAAGACATGCTACGAGCATGTGTTATTGATTTCGGAAACAGTTGGGATCGACATCTACCGTTAGCAGAATTTTCCTACAACAACAGCTACCATTCAAGCATTGAGATGGCGCCGTTTGAAGCACTTTATGGTAGAAAGTGCAGGTCTCCGATTTGTTGGAGTGAGGTGGGGGATAGACAGATTACGGGTCCGGAGATTATACAAGAAACTACCGAGAAGATCATCCAAATTCAACAACGGTTGAAAACCGCCCAAAGTCGACAAAAGAGCTACGCTGACATTAAAAGAAAAGATATAGAATTTAAAATTGGAGAGATGGTCATGCTTAAAGTTTCACCTTGGAAAGGCGTTGTTCGATTTGGTAAACGAGGGAAATTAAATCCAAGGTATATTGGACCATTCAAGATTATTGATCGTGTCGGACCAGTAGCTTACCGACTTGAGTTACCTCAACAACTCGCGGCTGTACATAACACTTTCCACGTCTCGAATTTGAAGAAATGTTTTGCTAAAGAAGATCTCACTATTCCGTTAGATGAAATCCAAATCAACGAAAAACTCCAATTCATCGAAGAACCCGTCGAAATAATGGATCGTGAGGTTAAAAGACTTAAGCAAAACAAGATACCAATTGTTAAGGTTCGATGGAATGCTCGTAGAGGACCCGAGTTCACCTGGGAGCGTGAAGATCAGATGAAGAAGAAATACCCGCATCTATTTCCAGAAGATTCGTCAACACCTTCAACAGCTTAAAATTTCGGGACGAAATTTATTTAACGGGTAGGTACTGTAGTGACCCGAACTTTTCCATGTTTATATATATTAATTGAGATTGATTTTTACATGATTAAATGTTTCCAACATGTTAAGCAATCAAACTTGTTAAGACTTGATTAATTGAAATAGGTTTCATATAGACAATTGACCACCCAAGTTGACCGGTGATTCACGAACGTTAAAACTTGTAAAAAAAAACTATATGATGACATATATATGGTTATATATATAGTTAACATGATATTATGATAAGTAAACATATCATTAATTATATTAACAATGAACTACATATGTAAAAACAAGACTACTAACTTAATGATTTTGAAACGAGACATATATGTAACGTTTATCGTTGTAACGACATTTAATGTATATATATCATATTAAGAGATATTCGTACATCATAATATCGTGATAATATAATAATGTAAAATATCTTTTGATATTATAAACATTGGGTTAACAACATTTAACAAGATCGTTAACCTAAAGGTTTCAAAACAACACTTACATGTAACGACTAACGATGACTTAACGACTCAGTTAAAATGTATATACATGTAGTGTTTTAATATGTATTTATACACTTTTGAAAGACTTCAATACACTTATCAAAATACTTCTACTTAACAAAAATGCTTACAATTACATTCTCGTTCAGTTTCATCAACAATTCTACTCGTATGCACCCGTATTCGTACTCGTACAATACACAGCTTTTAGATGTATGTACTATTGGTATATACACTCCAATGATCAGCTCTTAGCAGCCCATGTGAGTCACCTAACACATGTGGGAACCATCATTTGGCAACTAGCATGAAATATCTCATAAGATTACAAAAATATGAGTAATCATTCATGACTTATTTACATGAAAACAAAATTACATATCCTTTATATCTAATCCATACACCAACGACCAAAAACACCTACAAACACTTTCATTCTTCAATTTTCTTCATCTAATTGAACTCTCTCAAGTTCTATCTTCAAGTTCTAAGTGTTCTTCATAAATTCCAAAAGTTCTAGTTTCATAAAATCAAGAATACTTTCAAGTTTGCTAGCTCACTTCCAATCTTGTAAGGTGATCATCCAACCTCAAGAAATCTTTGTTTCTTACAGTAGGTTATCATTCTAATACAAGGTAATAATCATATTCAAACTTTGGTTCAATTTCTATAACTATAACAATCTTATTTCAAGTGATGATCTTACTTGAACTTGTTTTCGTGTCATGATTTTGCTTCAAGAACTTTGAGCCATCCAAGGATCCATTGAAGCTAGATCCATTTTTCTCTTTTCCAGTAGGTTCATCCAAGGAACTTAAGGTAGTAATGATGTTCATAACATCATTCGATTCATACATATAAAGCTATCTTATTCGAAGGTTTAAACTTGTAATCACTAGAACATAGTTTAGTTAATTCTAAACTTGTTCGCAAACAAAAGTTAATCCTTCTAACTTGACTTTTAAAATCAACTAAACACATGTTCTATATCTATATGATATGCTAACTTAATGATTTAAAACCTGGAAACACGAAAAACACCGTAAAACCGGATTTACGCCGTCGTAGTAACACCGCGGGCTGTTTTGGGTTAGTTAATTAAAAACTATGATAAACTTTGATTTAAAAGTTGTTATTCTGAGAAAATGATTTTTATTATGAACATGAAACTATATCCAAAAATTATGGTTAAACTCAAAGTGGAAGTATGTTTTCTAAAATGGTCATCTAGACGTCGTTCTTTCGACTGAAATGACTACCTTTACAAAAATGACTTGTAACTTATTTTTCCGACTAGAAACCTATACTTTTTTTGTTTAGATTCATAAAATAGAGTTCAATATGAAACCATAGCAATTTGATTCACTTAAAACGGATTTAAAATGAAGAAGTTATGGGTAAAACAAGATTGGATAATTTTTCTCATTTTAGCTACGTGAAAATTGGTAACAAATCTATTCCAACCATAACTTAATCAACTTGTATTATATATTATGTAATCTTGAGATACCATAGACACGTATACAATGTTTCGACCTATCATGTCGACACATCTATATATATTTCGGAACAACCATAGACACTCTATATGTGAATGTTGGAGTTAGCTATACAGGGTTGAGGTTGATTCCAAAATATATATAGTTTGAGTTGTGATCAATACTGAGATACGTATACACTGGGTCGTGGATTGATTCAAGATAATATTTATCGATTTATTTCTGTACATCTAACTGTGGACAACTAGTTGTAGGTTACTAACGAGGACAGCTGACTTAATAAACTTAAAACATCAAAATATATTAAAAGTGTTGTAAATATATTTTGAACATACTTTGATATATATGTATATATTGTTATAGGTTCGTGAATCAACCAGTGGCCAAGTCTTACTTCCCGACGAAGTAAAAATCTGTGAAAGTGAGTTATAGTCCCACTTTTAAAATCTAATATTTTTGGGATGAGAATACATGCAGGTTTTATAAATGATTTACAAAATAGACACAAGTACGTGAAACTACATTCTATGGTTGAATTATCGAAATCGAATATGCCCCTTTTTATTAAGTCTGGTAATCTAAGAATTAGGGAACAGACACCCTAATTGACGCGAATCCTAAAGATAGATCTATTGGGCCTAACAAACCCCATCCAAAGTACCGGATGCTTTAGTACTTCGAAATTTATATCATATCCGAAGGGTGTCCCGGAATGATGGGGATATTCTTATATATGCATCTTGTTATTGTCGGTTACCAGGTGTTCACCATATGAATGATTTTTATCTCTATGTATGGGATGTGTATTGAAATATGAAATCTTGTGGTCTATTGTTACGATTTGATATATATAGGTTAAACCTATAACTCACCAACATTTTTGTTGACGTTTTAAGCATGTTTATTCTCAGGTGATTATTAAGAGCTTCCGCTGTCGCATACTTAAATAAGGACAAGATTTGGAGTCCATGCTTGTATGATATTGTGTAAAAACTGCATTCAAGAAACTTATTTTGTTGTAACATATTTGTATTGTAAACCATTATGTAATGGTCGTGTGTAAACAGGATATTTTAGATTATCATTATTTGATAATCTACGTAAAGCTTTTTAAACCTTTATTGATGAAATAAAGGTTATGGTTTGTTTAAAAATGAATGTAGTCTTTGAAAAACGTCTCATATAGAGGTCAAAACCTCGCAACGAAATCAATTAATATGGAACGTTTTTAATCAATAAGAACGGGACATTTCACACGCTTCCGCATTCTTTGATTACTTGATTGGAGTCAACCGTGCATGCATGCGCTAGGGATAACACTTTTGGATTTAAACTTTTGTCTACATACTTACGCTATTTATAGCAACTGTGATTTTTAAACTAATTATGTCGCGAGTTCTTTCATTTATATTTTATAACTTTTGTAAACATAGACTTGTTGTCGAACGGTTGTAAACTTACTTTGCAAGTCTTGTACTTTTCAAATGAATGCGACATAATTTTGGTCAAACGAGTCTCATATAGGGACTACGACCACGTAACGGGACCTCAGTTAGCGGCGCCGTCAATGACGATTTTGGTCGGGTCGCTACAAAGGGTATGTTAGCGAATGTTGTAAGGGTGTAAGTCGAAATTCTGTCCGTGTAACGCTACGCTATTTTTAATCATTGTAAGTTATGTTCAACCTTTTTAAATTAATGTCTCATAGCTAAGTTATTATTATGCTTATTTAAGCCGAAGTAATCATGATGTTGGGCTAAAATATTAAGACGGGGTAATTGGGCTTTGTACCATAATTGGGGTTTGGACAAAAGAACGACACTTGTGAAAATTAGACTATGGGCTATTAATGGGCTTTATATTTGTTTAATTAAATGATAGTTTGTTACTTTAATATAAAGATTTACAATTGGATGTACCTATAAATAACCATATACACTCGATCGGACACGATGGGCGAGATATTTATATGTACGAATAATCGTTCATTTAACCGGACACGGGAATGGATTAATAGTTAATAGACTTATTAAAACAGGGGTGAATTATGTACAAGGACACTTGGCGTAATTGTTAACAAAGTATTAAAACCTTGTTATAGTTTAAGTCCCCAATTAGTTGGAATATTTGACTTCGGATATAAGGATAATTTGACGAGGACACTCGCACTTTATATTTATGACTGATGGACTGTTATGGACAAAAACCAGACGGACATATTGAATAATCCAGGACAAAGGACAATTAACCCATGGGAATAAACTAAAATCAACACGTCAAACATCATGATTACGGAAGTTTAAATAAGCATAATTCCTTTATTTTCATATTTAATTGCACTTCTAATTATCGCATTTTTATTTATTGTCATTGTATTTAATTGCACTTTTAATTATCGGAACTCTTAAATGCCGGAAGCGAAACGCTATCTAAAAAAAAGATTTTTTTTATTAAGTTCTTTGTATAAAAATATATATGTTTTAAATATTAAAAATACAAAAATATAAAAAAAAAATATATATATATATATATATATATATATATATATATATATATATATATATATTTAAGAGTTGTTCAAAAATATAAAATATTTCTATTTCTATTTTTAGTTTGTAAAAATATAAGTTTTATTTAATTTATATAAATATTTTTTATAAATATTAAAACAGAAAATTAAATCAAAGAAAAATATATATATATATATATATATATATATAAGTTTTCGGCCTGGTACTGTAGCAGCCCAGCATTTGGCCCGAATCTGCAGGTCATACGACGGCATGAAAACTTAACTAGCACTCCATGCGATCGCATGGAGTGATTTGACAGGCCCGGTACATCAGATCCATCGAATTAGGGTTTTAATTAATATTAATTATTAATATAAACCCTAATTAGGGTTTAGTTTTTAATTATTTGTTTTAAGTTTTTAATTTATTTGTATTTTTAAGTGTAATTAGTTTTAATAAATTATAAAATTAATACTTTTATAAAATAAATAATATAAAAATAATATTTTTATAAAAATTGTAATTTTTACAACTTTAAGTTTATTTTTATATTTTGTATCTTTTTATTTGTTTTAGCGTAATATTTATATTTTTCGCTCGTACTTTGTTTTAAACTTAGTATTTTGCCATAGTTATTTTTATTTCTAGATTTCTAGGCTTTGCCGTAAAATCCCTTAAGTGCTTTTTCTTTAGACTAAGATTTAGGTGCTTTAGAATTTTGCGACGCCGTTTTTATATTTTAGTACTTTTTAAGTTATTGCCATTTTGGATATAGAATTTATTTTAAGCTTTAATATTTTTAGACGCAACTTTTAATTCTTAGTTTTTAGTTCCTTTTTAAGTTTCGACGCGCTACGTTCTTTTTATTATTTTTTGACTATTTATTTTTCGACGTTTTTCGACGCTCTATTTTTCTTTCTTATTTTTCGCCGCTCTAGTTTTTAGGACTTAGGTTTTTTCTATTTCTTCTCTAAAATTTCTTTAAATTTCAATGAAAAATTATTTTAAGTGGTTAAATTGATAGACATCCAAATTTTCTGCTTCGTAGTAATAGTTGGATTTGTTAGTGGCTGAGTTGTGAGCTTCCGATTTAAAGGGTTCTGGCTCCCTGCTGTATCTATTGGCTATTCGAAACGTGGGCAAAAGCAGAAAAGTCTGTTAATTTGATAACTTTAACAATTTTTATCTTTTATAACTAATAGGATATTCAGTGAATGCACCGAGCAAAACGTTCACCACCTTTTCTACGTTCACCACCTGTAACTCGATCAAGACATCTAGCAAATATTGTCGCCGTTGATTTTTCTTTAGAATCGTCATCCAGTCGACCAAGTACTCCAATTCAAATTTCCGATAATCCATTTTTTTGAACCCGACCTCGCAATTGAGAATCCGGAGGATATTCAGGGACAATTCAGAGATCCTGAACCATTAATCTTTCCTCCGGAACCACCAATCATTCAAACAGAGATTGTTGAGGAACCAACCATTAAATCAGAATCCTCTAGTGATTCAGATTCAACAAATTCAATCATGAAGAATCTGGAACCTCTAAGTATGGAAGACCGAATGAGAGCTAAACACACTGGCCAAGGTCACGCAATTACTCAACCAGACATTAATGCACCAGATTATGAAATTAAAGGACAAATCCTACACATGGTAACTAATCAATGCCAATTTAGTGGTGCGCCGATGGAAGATCCAAATGAACATCTTCGTACTTTTAATAGGATCTGTACTCTATTTAAAATTCGAGAAGTTGAGGATGAACAGATATATCTCATGTTATTTCCCTGGACTTTAAAGGGAGAAGCCAAAGATTGGTTAGAATCGTTACCTGAAGGGGCGATTGATACATGGGACGTTTTAGTTGAAAATTTTCTTAAACAATTCTTTCCGACATCTAAAGCCGTAAGACTTCAAGGATAAATAGTTACGTTCACGCGAAAGCCAAATGAAACTTTATATGAAGCGTGGACAAGATTTGGAAAGTTATTGAGAGGATGTCCGCAACATGGTTTAGACACCAGTCAAATAGTACAAATATTCTACCAAGGATGCGACATCACTACAAGAAAAGACATAGATATAGCAGCTGGTGGTTCCATTATGAAAAAAAACCGCAACTGACGCTTATAAAATTATTGATAACACTGCTTTCCACTCACATGAGTGGCATCAAGAAAAAGATATCATTAGATCATCTAAAGCAGCTAGAGCCGATTCTAGCCATGACTTAGATTCCATTTCTGCAAAGATAGATGCTGTCGAGAGACGAATGGAAAAGATGACTAAAGATATTCACTCAATACGAATTAGTTGTGAGCAGTGTGAAGGACCACATTTAACAAAAGATTGTCTCAGTATTGAACTAACAATGGAACAAAGAGAGAATGTTTCATACATAAACCAAAGGCCTGGAAATAATTATCAGAATAATTATCAACCGCCAAGACCAATCTACAATCAAAACCAGAACTATAACCGAAATGTTCCATACAACAACCAACAAGGTCTAAGCAATCAACAAGTATCCAATAATACTTACAATCAGCAAAGACTTATTTTTCAAAATAAACCACCACAAACCGATGATAAAAAGCCAAATTTAGAAGACATGATGTCAAAGCTAGTTGATTCTCAAACTCAGTTTTTCACATCTCAGAAACAAACCAATGAACAAAATGCTCAAGCATTTAGAAATCAACAAGCTTCTATTCAAAATCTGGAACAAGAAGTGAGCAACCTATCAAGGTTGATAGGTGAAAGAAAACTGGGAAGTTTACCTAGCGATACTAATGCTAACCCCCGGAATGAAACAGCTAAAGCCATTACCACAAGAAGTGGTATTACACTTAAACCATCTGAAATACCTGTAATTTCTGATAAAGCTATTCCTACTTCACAAGAACCACAATCTGAACAAGATAAGGAAAAAGAACCGGTAGTTGAAAAGGTTAATGAAGATAACACAGTTAAGGCTAAACCTTATGTTAAACCATACCAACCACCACTTCCTTACCCGAGTAAAATGAGAAAAGAGAGACTTAAAGACGAGCAATCCAAATTCTTGGATATGTTTAAACAAATAAATGTAAATCTTCCTTTCATTGATGTAATTTCAGGAATGCCTAGATATGCTAAATTTCTGAAAGATCTAATCACAAATAGAAAGAAAATGGAAGAACTCTCGGCTGTTAATATGAATGCAAATTGTTCTGCAGTACTATTGAATAAGATACCAGAAAAATTATCAGATCCAGGAAGTTTCACAATTCCATGTTTTCTGGGTAGTCTTAGTTCAATAGAAGCATTGGCAGACTTAGGTGCTAGTATAAATTTAATGCCGTATTCACTATACGCTAAACTAGACCTTGGAGAATTGAAACCAACACGAATAAGTATACAACTAGCCGATCGAACAGTAAAATATCCTAGAGGGATAATGGAGAACATGCTAGTTAAAGTTGGTACCTTAGTATTTCCAGTAGATTTTGTTATTCTGGACATGGAAGAAGATTCTCGAGTTCCTCTCATATTAGGATGACCATTCTTAAACACGGCTAAAGCAATAATAGACGTGTTTGGTAAGAAACTGATCCTAAGTATAGAGGACGAGAGTGTTACCTTTTCAGTTGATAGAGCCATGCAACAACTGCAATCTGCAGATGATACATGTTATTATATTCAAACTATAGAATCACATGCAGAATTGTTAGAAGAATTTTCAGAATTACAAGGAACAGGAGAATGTTCTTTAGGAGAAGGAACTGAACCAATTGATGAAACTGAAATGTTAGCTACACTTATGGCTAATGGATATGAACCAACAACAGAAGAAATTCAAATGCTAAAAGAGAAAGACAGATATCGATACAAATCATCGATAGAAGAACCGCCGACATTAGAGTTAAAGCCACTTCCAAACCATTTGGAATATTGTTATTTACATGATGAATCTGAATTACCTGTAATAATATCGTCTTCTCTTACTGAAACTGAAAAATCTCAACTCATTTATGTGTTAAAAGCTTATAAACCAGCTATTGCATGGAAGATTCATGATATTAAAGGAATAAGTCCTTCGTATTGCACACATAAAATCCTTATGGAAGAAGTTCATAAAACGTATGTTCAACGTCAGCGAAGACTAAATCCTAATATGCAAGATTTTGTTAAGAAAGAAATTATTAAACTGCTAGATGCAGGTTTAATTTATCCAATTTCTGATAGTCCATGGGTAAGCCCAGTTCAATGCATACCTAAGAAGGGTGGCATGACTGTAACGACCCGCACTTTTTCGATCGTTCTATACTTATAAGATTAATATTTACATAAATTAAACCTTACCAACATGATAAGCAATCCAAATTGTTGAGACTTATGTTTTCAAAGAGAGTTTTACACAACGATTGACCGTCTAGTTTGACCGATGATATCACGAACTATACAATATATGATAATTATACGTTTATGTATATATATATATATATATATATATACATATTTAACATGATCTAAGGATGTTTTAATACCTCATTTTGTATTAATAACAATAAGTTATAAGTATATTTTGAAACTACTAACTTAAGTTTTCAAAACAATAACCATACGTAACGTTATTTGATATAAATACTTATAACCTATAATGTTTATACATATATCGTATATATAATGTATTTAATCACTTTTTAAAGACTTAAATACATAAAACAATATAAGTATATTCACAAAAGATAGCTATATTTGAATCCTCGTTCCGTTTTCACAAGATTTCTATGCGTATACTTAGGGTATATGTACCCGTATAAATACGTAGTTTCTAGAAGTTTTACTATTGAAAAATACCAATTATTAGACTTCAATTATATGATCTTAGCAGCCTTTGATTAGTCAATACATGTGGGATCATATATGAGGACTTTTGAGCTAAAAATCAAAAAAATAAAGTCTATATATACATATACATATATACGCCTATATACACACACATACACTTTCATAGCAAATTTCTTTCAAGTTAAATGATCTTCTAAACTCTCTTATCTTCAACCTTCAAGTGTTCTTCAAGGTCCTCATAAGTTTTTAGCTTCAAAAACATCACTTAATCACCATAAGAAAACTCTTACAAAAACACTTCAAGAATCCTTCCAAGAACACCAACTTACTTCCAATCTTTCATCCACTTCCATCACCCTTTTGGTTCTAGGTTCTTACTCCTCTTTTACAGCAACCTTGTCCAAGGAACTTGAGGTAGAATCTATGTTCATAACCTTATTCGATTCATATATATATAGCTATCTTATTTTATGGTATAAAATTTTAACAACAAGAACATAGTTTGAATGTTTTCAAACTTGTTTGCAAACTAAATAGATCCTTCTAACTTAACTTTTAAAATATTTCAAGACCTGTAATATAACTTAAGTATATGCTAATTTAACAAGGTATAACTTGGTTTTTCAAAGAATACCTTAAAAACTGTTTTTACGACGTCGGAGTGTAACCGTGGACTGTTTTGGGTTGGATAATTAAAAACCATCTTAAACTTTGAATTGGAGGTTTATTTTCTGGAAAAATGATTTTTACTATGAATATGATAACACATAAAAATTTCATGATTTAATTCAAAGTATAAGTATTTTTAGAAAAATAATCATTTAAGGTTGTTTAAATAAAGGAAAATGTTTAACTTCATAAGTTTCA
This sequence comes from Rutidosis leptorrhynchoides, assembly GCF_046630445.1. Lineage (NCBI taxonomy): Eukaryota > Viridiplantae > Streptophyta > Magnoliopsida > Asterales > Asteraceae > Rutidosis > Rutidosis leptorrhynchoides. Next base: position 190,417,359 of record NC_092343.1, read on the forward strand.
CTAAAGTTTGACCTATGACCTGTGTTTCGAATACAAACTAAGGTATTTACAGTTCATAGTCTTAAAGAGGGACTCGATCCAAGGAAGTGGCAAGTTGAATCAACGAAAACGGAGTTGTAACGAAGAAACTATGACCAAAACAAGATCGGATATCTAAGACTAGTTTAGCTACGAAAATAATTGGAGAAAATTAAATAAATCACATCTTTTTAAAATAACATGATATTTTATATATATGTACTCATAATTTAATTTTATATGGTTCAGGATCACCCGTAAACAATACGAGAAGATTAATCATAAGATCCCATGATTGTACGCAACACGTCATTTGACAACACCGGTACTTTATGTACGCAACACGTCATTTGACAACACCGGTACCATGGGTCAAGATTAATCTCGACCAATACATATACGATGGGGGTTTTTATTTATTTCATTGGGGGTTTATTAAACACCTAAAAATGAACCATTAAAATTGAATTACTAACATCGGACTGCTAACTACGGACTAAGAAATTATTAAAACTATTAAAAGTATAAAAGTATATATATGTGACGATTGTTTAAAATAGAAATATATTGATAAACTATATATGGATAGGTTCGTGATATCAATTGGAGACCAAGTCGAAATTACATATCTTCAAGACGAAAGTGAGTATATAGTCCCACTTTTAAACTCTAAATATTTCGGGATGAGAATACATGTATTTTATGTTTTACAATATGGACACAAGTAACTGAAAAATATATTCTACGTTGAGTTGTACCACTGGCATACTTCCCTGTAGCTTGGTAATTAATATTTACAGCGGTATTGTAAACGCGAATCCTGTTGATAGATCTATCGGGCCTGACAACCCCAACCGGACTGGACGACCAGTATTCAACGGTTGCACAGTACTTCGTTTTGTGACTACACTTGGTACAGTGTAGTAAGATTTCATATTAAAGGGAATATGCGACGTGATTAATTGTTAAGTATGGTTACCAAGTGCTCAACCACTTAGAATATTTTTATTAAACTGTTTATATACGAAATCTTGTGGTCTATATATATATATTGCTGCCGGCATTAAACCTATATCTCACCAACTTTATGTTGACCTTTTAAAAACATGTCTATTCTCAGGTGATTTCTAAAAGCTTCCGCTGCATTATGTTGAATTTGAGCAGGATCTTGCGTACGCATATTTGTGTCAAAAATAAGACTGCATATCCAAGAACTTGTGTTGTAAAATATGCTAGAAATCGTGTTGTTATCATCATTTGTAAAGTTTGTAAGTCGAAGATTATCGCTAAACGATAATCATCTTTATTTCGTCCAAAGCTTGTATCAAAAATAAGAATCATGGTTTGTAATGTATAATATATGCAGTTTTTCTTTTAAAAATGTCGCATATAGAGGTCAATACCTCGCAATGAAATCATACGTTATCTAACACGTTCTTACGGTTAAGGACGGGTTATGACAATGACTGTCATCACAAATGAGAAAAATGAGCTTATTCCTACTAGGACTGTAACAGGATGGCGTGTTTGTATTGATTATAGAAAATTAAATGACGCCACCAGGAAAGATCACTTTCCCTTACCTTTCATTGATCAAATGTTGGAAAGATTAGCCGGAAATAGTTACTATTGTTTTCTTGATGGTTTTTCCGAATATTTTCAAATTCCAATAGCACCCGAGGACCAAGAGAAAATCACGTTCACGTACCCTTATGGTACTTTTGCTTATAAACGCATGCCATTTGGACTTTGCAACGCCCCTGCAACCTTTCAAAGGTGCATGATGGCGATTTTTCACGACATGATAGAAGAATGCATGGAAGTTTTCATGGATGACTTTTCAGTCTTCGGTGATACATTTGAATCATGTCTAGTTAATCTTGAACGAATGCTTATTAGATGCGAATAATCAAATCTAGTACTTAATTGGGAGAAATGCCATTTCATGGTTAAAGAAGGCATCGTTCTTGGTCATAAAATTTCAAAGGAAGAAATTCAAGTGGATAGAGCTAAAGTAGATGAAATTGCTAAACTTCCACATCCCACCAATGTTAGAGGAGTTAGGAGTTTTCTAGGGCATGCCGGTTTTTACCGACGTTTCATAAAAGATTTTTCTAAAATTGCCACTCCTGTGAATAAACTCCTAGAAAAAGATGCTCCATTCATTTTTTTAGATGAATGCATCAAATCTTTTAATATTCTTAAAGAAAAACTCACTAATGCGCCGATCATGATAACTCCAAATTGGAATCTACTGTTTGAACTTATGTGCGATGCAAGTGATTTTGCAATGGGATCCGTTTTAGGACAAAGGTTTGAAAAACGATTTCAACCTATTTATTATGCTAGTAAGATGTTACAAGGAGCACAAACAAATTACACAACTACTAAAAAGAACTCCTTGCTATTGTCTTTGCTTTTGACAAATTTCGTTCATATCTCGTTCTAGCTAAAACGGTGGTCTATACTGACCATTCTGCTCTTAGATACCTATTTTCGAAACAAGATGCTAAACCACGATTAATCCGTTGGATCTTACTCTTACAAGAGTTCGATATTGAAATCCGAGATAAAAAGGGAGCAGAAAATCTCGCCGCTGATCATCTTTCTCGTCTTGAAAATCCTGAATTAGAAGTTCTGAATGAATCGGCCATACAAGACAACTTTCCTGATGAATATCTATTGAAGATAGATTATAATGAAATTCCATGGTTTGCAGACTATGCAAACTATTTAGTATGTGGATTCCTTGAAAAATGATTATCGTACCAAAAACGAAATAAATTCTTTAGTGATATAAAACACTATTTTTGGGAAGATCCACATTTGTTTAAAAGTTGTCCCGATAGAATAATACGTCGATGTGTATTCGGAAATGAAGCTAGTCAAATCTTAAACCATTGTCACACAGGACCAACAGGAGGGCATTATGGGCCTCAGTTCATAGCAAGAAAAGTTTACGATGCTGGATTCTATTGGCCTACAATTTTCAAAGATGCACACCTTCTTTGCAAATCCTGTGATGCTTGTCAAAGGGTCGAAAAAATAAGTCAACGTGATGAAATGCCACAAAATGTCATTCAAGTATGTGAAGTATTTGACATTTGGGGTATTGACTTTATGGGTCCATTTCCAAAATCTCATAATAATCTCTACATTCTCGTTGCCATTGATTATGTATCTAAATGGGCGGAAGCACAGGCTCTCCCGACTAATGATGCACGAGTTGTAGTCAACTTCTTAAAACGTCTTTTTGCTAGGTTTGGAACACCGGAAGCTTTAATAAGTGATCGGGGTACTCATTTTTGTAATAATCAACTTGAGAAAGTTTTCAAAAGATATGGAGTAACTCATAAAATCTCCACTACATATCATCCACAAACAAGTGGATAAGTTGAAAATACCAACCGAGCTTTAAACCGTATTCTAGAGAAAACCGTAGGATCAAATCCAAAGGAATGGTCCATGAAATTGGAGGATGCACTCTGGGCTTTTAGAACAGCCTACAAAACTCCAATTGGAATCACACCTTTCAAACTAGTTTACGGAAAAGCATGTCATCTTCCAGTAGAAATTGAACACAAAGCATTTTGGGCTTTGAAGACATGTAATCTTGATTTACATGAAGCCGGGCATCTAAGATTAAGTTAACTAAATGAATTAGAAGAATTAAGACATGAAGCATACGAAAATTCGTTAATCTATAAAGAAAGAACGAAAAAATGCCATGATAAAAGAATCAGAAGTTCAAAAGAATTTAAGTAAGGAGACAGAGTTCTTCTTTTTAATTCAAGATTCAAGCTATTTCCTGGAAAATTAAAATCAAGATGGTCTGGACCATTCATAGTCAAAAGAGTTTTTCCTTATGGAACAGTAGAGTTAATAAATTCAAATGGGATTGAATTTAAAGTTAATGGTCACAGAGTTAAACATTACATACATGGTCTGATGGAAGTTGACAATGAAGTTAATCACAATTTCAACACCACATCTAACTAAGTGTGGGGAGGTTCGAATCTTTTTAGGGTAATATGTATTTCTGTTAGAGTTAGATATTCTGTTTTCGTGTAGTTCTCGAGAATGGAATCCGAATGGTCTTTCCCTAGCAGACCCTAAAGAACTAGTCTTCTCCCCCCATTCTGAATTTTTATTTTTTTAGGTTTTACGAGATGAAGAATTCCTGTGAACTAAACCATGGTCTAATGCTACACGCTTTGATCACTAAACGTAATAATGACACACTTTCGAGTGACCTGGTATCAGTAATAAGAGCCAAATTGGACGGAGTAAGAAAATAACTCAGAAACGATCATAATTAGTTACATTTTGGTAAAGGAAAATCAAAATCTACAGCGAAAAGAAGAGCATGACACCTTGAAAGATGTCACAAATGCGGAAAATGGTCACACGAAGGAAAATGCTCGACGAATCAGACATATTCCAATACCGAGTTCGTTACTTTATGCAGAGAAGGACCGTTCATATGTTTCGAAGAAAAATTGTTGAATGCTCGAGGTTATGCCTATGTAGCAATGGAAAATCAATTAGTCCGACTATCTTATGAGTGGGCTAAAGCAGATCACTGAGAATTCTATCTCACAGGTAAGTATGTACAGTTTTTATTTTTATTTTATTACTTTTAACCTTTTGATAATAAACGCTAAATTATTCGCTATAAAGTATTAAATTGATACTCAATAAAATTAGGTTTTGCGACCGAAATTATTGATATCATACAAAAATTTATTACATCACTGCGAAATTTACCGTTTATTCTTATGGTATAAATATCTTTAATCAATCAACCCAAAATATTTCAAAAATTCGTCAGGAGTAAAACTAGGTAATATATCTGAAATTACTTTACCGAAAAGAGGGGTGTATATTTTTGATAATATTTGATTGATTAAAGTGGGATAAAAGACCAAAAAGATTTTTAATTTTATTTTTACTTTGTTTTTAAAATTAATATATAAATATTAAATTATTATTGTAAACTTTTTAAATCAATATATATTTAAGTTTGTAAATATTTGAAAAATTAATATTTTTAATATAAGTTTGTATGTATAAAAACAAAAATATAATATAAGTTTGGTGTGAATTTTTAAAATTTTAATAATATGAATTTTTAATTTTATGCAATTTAAATTTAAGTTTGGTGTGAATTTAAAAACAAAAATTTACTTTATTTCGTTAAGTTAAAAATTGATTCTTAAAATTCGTCGTGAGTTGAAAACTAGGTCGTTGAACCGAAATTGCTCTACCCAAGGGAGGGATGAGAACTTTTATTATCATTATTTTTAATCTTATTGAATTAAAGTAAGCCAAAAAAATTAAAAAAACCCAAAAATCTTTGCTTTTAAAACAACCGCGTTTAAAAATGACAAAATTTTAAAATTTTGTTGAGGGACGGATTAGGACAACGATCCGAAACGCCCTCATCCTAAAAAGAAACAAAATTTTAATTTTTAATTATTTATATGTTTTATTAGTAAAGGTTTCATATATTAAAAAAAAAGGGCAAAAATCACTGTACCCGAACCCCATGCGATCGCATGGGATTTGGCCTTAGAATCCATGCGATCGCATGGTGCTGGATTTCAGGCCAGGAACAAAAAGGCAGCGAGTTCTGCTCTCCACACAACACACAAACATATTCACGAACATACACCCCAAAACCTCTCAATTTTCATCAAATTTTCACCAAATTCAACCAAATTTCTCGCTACAATCCGCTCTTAACATGAAATTGTTCAGAAGTTTATCAAGAAAGGTAACAATTACATCCCTAAACCTCTTTAAATTTGATTTTTAGTGTTCTTGAGCTATATTTTTCCTAATTTGATTTTGTTAATTTCTAGTGTAATTAGAGTTAAATTGTTAGTATTTTATGCATGTATAACCTAGATTGATGCTATTTAACATGATTTGAAGCCAAAAACTTCAAAAATTTTAGGAATCTCGGGTTTGTGTTCTTGAGCAATTTGGGGCTTTTTGATATAAACAGGTTATAGCCGATTTTTGTCATGAATTATTGCTAAATTAAGTAGTGTAACATGTTTCGGTAGCTAAGTGATCCAAACTTTGATCCTAAACATGATTTTTGAGAATTAAAGTGGACTTTTTAGGTCCAAAATTTATGAACTTGATTAATTTGATATAATTGCCATTTGAGACTTGTTTAATTGCTAGTAATGGATGTTTTAACATGTTATTTGAGTTGAATGTTTATGAACTTTGTATACATTTTCATATATGCTTATTTGAAAAAGTGTAGAATTGTAAAAATTATGAAAATGTGTATAAGTTTAATTTTGATTTAACATGTTATTGTAATTGTTTCAATTTATTATTTTGCTAACACTAATGCATATTTGGATGCACAAATTTTGTGTTTAATGTGTTTTGCAGAGATTTACAGATACTGATGGTGCAACCTCATCATCCAGGCAACCTGCTCCAGAACCTAAACCAGAAATGCAATATGAACCTAAACCGGAACAACAACAGGAACCACAACAACAGCCTGATCAACACGTACCTTATTATGATCCGCTACAATTTGTTGATGCCTTCATAGTATTTCCGATACATCCACCAGTAGAATACCCAACGATTCCTGAACACACGTTGCATCCTAATCTGAGATTCGATAAAAGCTGGAGGGATTACCCGGCATATCAAAGTAATAAATTCAAGCTGATACCGAAAAATGTAGAAGTGTCAAGGGTAATAGATTGGGATCCTTTGGAAAGGGTCCAACTAGTTAACTCGGTTAGGGAGCATCTGATCCAAAGGTATGGCAGTTCTTCTTTTACCGATTGGGAACATCTATTCACCATTCGTAGACCTGTATATAAGGAATGGAGTATTGAGCTTATGAGTATTATAGCGTTAAATGTAGATGTAGATAGATTAGATGATAGAAGTTTTCTTAGATTTATACTTGGCCGTAGGATGTACAGGATGTCCATGCTGGACATGGCTAGGGCTTTACAGATATATACTCCTGGTGAATTACTACTACCCGATTGTATGAATTTGATTTATCGTGGTGAAAGGGTAGATAGGAATTTTGACGCGAACGCCGTCTGGAGGCGTATGTCAAACTATAATGTTTTTACATTGGGAGAAAAACACTCCTACTTACATATTAACAAAGCCGAACTTCGTATAATTCATAGATTTCTGGCTAACTCGATTACACAGAGAGGTCACAACAAGGAGAAAATGACCTTACATGATTTACTTTACCTAAAGTGTATTCGAGACCCAAGAAGCTTTGTTAATATCCCCTACTGTGTTGGTTTTTATTTATCAAAAATGGTGGAAGGAATACAGGAACGGGGGATAATAGGAGGAGGTATTTTTGTTACTCTCATTGGAGAGTATTTGGGTGTAGATAGGGACCAAGGGGGTCCACTTTTAGAATGTAGGGAACAGGTTGAGCCTTTAGGATTAAAGGTCTATCAGGGTGCTAAGGTATTAAAGAGCAGACGCAACCAGCCAGTACCCTATGAAGGTAGTCATCCTCAGGTAGAGAGAGTTTCAGATGAGGAAATGAAGGAAGCGAATGACATTAGGGATGTCATTAGGGAGGCTATGACTGACGTCTACCAGTGTGTAGATGAGGTAGATATGACAAACGGGGAGAGATTTAGACAGATGGAGCAGTGGCAAGCCTGGAATGATTACGAACATTCCAGACAACGACAACATGATAGATGGGACTATCATCAGCGTCAGATTATGAGCCAGCTGTCACCTCAGGATCACTACGTTCCCCGACCCGCTTACTATCCTCCACACCAGCCCGAGATGAGACCACCATATACTCTCTACCACCCTAACCAGGCCTACCAGTACACCTATCACCAACCATGGAACTCGGACGATGACATGAACTGGAACCCCTATCCAGATTGATATAGTTCCGTTGGTGATTTCTATGATTTTTATCTTTTTATGATTTTTATTTATGTTTAAACATATGATATTGTGATACATTAATGTATTGTTTAATATTTTTATTATTTGGTACTAATATTTCATATTTGATTTGAAAGTGGGATTTTAAGTCCCATTTCAAATTACCATGCATATTTATATTTGTATTATATGTATATTGTCAATTGTACACAACAGGGTAAAACAGCGCATTTTCAAGACTGGCATTAAGTTCAGCAAAAGCTACTAATTTTGACGACAAAACGAAAAACAAATGTGATGTAACAACAAGATGGAATGAACAAATGATGTGCACCATTTATCATTCAGCAAACAAACACGAATATGTTTGGAAACTTTGGTAAAATTTAATCATTTTTCTACGCTAATCACCCTCAATAATTTAAATTGTTACTGATTTCTTGCAAGTGAGGGCATTGTAAGATCTTAAGTGTGGGAAGGGGTTAAATTCTTTCGGATTTTTAAAATTTTTAACATAAAACACTTGGTTACCATTAAAAATACTAGTAACGCAGTAGTTATATTAGAATCTAGTGCTCTCTGACAATAAAGAACAGCCCTAGTCTTATATACTGACTACCCAATTCTAGTAAAATTTTCAAAATTTTCAATTAAATGAACTCAAAATCATGTTTATACATATTTATGAACGATAAAACTAGGTGTTAACACCAAAATTATTGTTACCTCGGAAAGGATATAAATTGAGAAACAACCCAAAATGTTAGAATTCTTTTAAAATGGAATAGAGGACAATAAAAAGGCAAAGAAAGGAAAATAAAAGCCAAGTGTGGGAAAAATTACCAAGTTATTTAAAACATATATCACATATTTTTGTACAAATAACTGAAGATACTTTTGTTTTGGACAAAATTAACGGTTTTACCCAATTTCTTATAATATATTTGAAAGAAAGATGGATCTACACGATGAATCAATTTCATCATTAAAAGGAAGTAAAGTCTTCCGAAAAAGAAACGTGCTTCTTGATTTAGGTCAGGAAGTTGTCGTCCAGACCAGCTGTAGGTTGACGAAAAATCTAGAAAAGTCATCTCTAAAATCAGCAGGAAATCCACGGACCTCAGCATCAAACAGGGTCGCCAAGTGGTCAGACTTATCCTAACCATGAGAGGATCTGTCTCGTAAAATGGGGAGGGCGCAGTGCAAATTAGCTTGATAAGACTAATGAATCAGACCCCCAGAAAGGATAATCTCCTTAAAGATTAAAAATCAGCTTTTAAGCCTGATATTACTCAATCCTAGAGATTGACCTTAAAGATTGAGAATTACAAACTCATGAAATTCGATGATATCTAAACTCGAGCTTGAACGAGAAAATATTTTGATCAAAATTACAAACAGATTTGTTTTCTGAAAATCCATTTTCAATGCGTTCATTACCATTGAACGTAAAATCCTAGGAATTCACCTGGAATTCATTAGGTCACCTGAACCAAATCAGGTGTCAATCGTAAGAATGGTGGTTGCATAGTATGGTCAAAGATAGGACCTTGTGCCAGACCGAAAAACTATAGGGTGAGCTTTACTATTGCTCCTACCAAGGATAGTAATTGCATCCGACACGTTATAGACCATAATTAAAAGCATGTCAGGGGACATTGCCTTAACAGTTGCTTGTTCAATGCTTTCCTTTACAACCGGACGGTAGTTTATCGAAAGGTAATATATAGAGCAAGTATACTGGACGTGTTGCTTTCCTAATACAAGGTTAGCAAGTGGGTGACACAAAACCATAAGTTTTGAGCTAAAATTTTCAATTCTGAAACCCACCAAACCCATAAAAACATTTTGCAACACCGGTGAAGGGTTATTTCGGAAAACCTGTCTAGGGTAAAATCTAGCTTGAATTTTCAAAAGATCAAATATTTTCATAAAGATCCAATTTCCTTAAGGATCTAAATTTTTATAGTCATGTGGGACTATAAACCACATCGTTACTACCATTGTTCATACCGCCGTATAGAAATCACTGATGTACAAAGTGTGAAGAATAAAGAAGTGATTCTAGTATTCTTATTTCAAGACTATATTGCTTGAGGACAAGCAACGCTCAAGTGTGGGAATATTTGATAATGCTAAAAACGAACATATATTTCATAGCATTATCCCTCAAGAAAGACAAGCTTTTAGTTGCAATTGTTCTATTTACAAGTGATATTCGTTTAAATAATAAAAAGTGAAGACAAAAGACAGATTCAACGAATTGAAGACGCAAATGACCAAAAAGCTCAAAAGTACAAAGTACAATCAAAGTGGTTCCAATTATTGATAAGAAACGTCTCATAATTACAAGAGTACAAGATGCGAAATGCAAAGTACAAGATATTAAATTATACGCAAGGATGTTCGAAAATCCGGAACCGGGACCAAAGTCAACTCTCAACGCTCGACGCAACGGACTAAAAATAATGAGTCAACTATGCACATGAATATAATATAATATATAATTAATTCTTAAAATTAATATATATATTATATTATATATTATAAACGTCGGCAAAGAAAGAAACAAACTCTTGTGAGCTGGAAAAAGTGGCCATGCGATCGCATGGCCTGGAAGTACATTTTCCATGCGATCGCATGGCAGTAGGTGATAGGCCACATCTATAAATTTCGCAATTTTTGAGCAAATATATCTATCTTTTTCTCTATCTCTCTCACGTATAATATATATATATATATATATATATATATATATATATATATATATATATATATATATATATATATATATATATATATATATATATATATATATATATATATATATATTATAATTTTAATTTTAATTATAATTTTAATAATAATAAGGGTATGTTATCGAATGTTGTAAGGGTGTAAGTCGAAATTCTGTCCGTGTAACTCTACGCAATTTTTAATCATTGTAAGTCATGTTCAACCTTTTTAAATTAATGTCTCATAGCTAAGTTATTATTATGCTTATTTAAACCGAAGTAATCATGATGTTGGGCTAAAATATTAAGATGGGGTAATTGGGCTTTGTACCATAATTGTGGTTTGGACAAAAGAACGACATTTGTGAAAATTAAACTATGGGCTATTAATGGGCTTTATATTTGTTTAATTAAATGATATTTTGTTACTTTAATATAAAGATTTACAATTGGACGTACCTATAAATAACCATATACACTCGATCGGACACGATGGGCGGGATATTTATATGTACGAATAATCGTTCATTTAACCGGACACGGGAATGGATTAATAGTTAATAGACTTATTAAAACAGGGGTGAATTATGTACAAGGACACTTGGCGTAATTGTTAACAAAGTATTAAAACCTTGCTACAGTTTAAGTCCCCAATTAGTTGGAATATTTGACTTCGGATATAAGGATAATTTGACGAGGACACTCGCACTTTATATTTATGACTGATGGACTGTTATGGACAAAAACCAGACGGACATATTGAATAATCCAGGACAAAGGACAATTAACCCATGGGAATTAACTAAAATCAACACGTCAAACATCATGATTACGGAAGTTTAAATAAGCATAATTCCTTTATTTTCATATTTAATTGCACTTCTAATTATCGCATTTTTATTTATTGACATTGTATTTAATTGCACTTTTAATTATCGTACTTCTTAATTATTGTACTTTTATTTATCGCAATTTCATTATCGTTATTTACTTTATGCTTTAAATTAAGTTATATTTATTTTTAATATTTTACATTAGGTTTTAACTGCTACTAAAAGTTTTAACATCGACAAACCGGTCATTAAACGGTAAAAACCCCCTTTTATAATAATAATACTACTTTTATATATTTTTGTATTTTTACAATTATAAGTTTAAATATAGCGTTAAGCTTGGCTAGATTTCCCTGTGGACGAACCGGACTTACTAAAAACTACACTACTGTACGATTAGGTACACTGCCTATAAGTGTTGTAGCAAGGTTTAAGTATATCCACTCTATAAATAAATAAATCACTTGTGTAAAATTGTATAGTATTTAATAGTATTTCCTTGTAAAAATATAACTATTTTATACACCACCTCGCATAACATCAGAACCCGAATCCGAATCCGAACCTGATGTACCCGATTCAACCCAATCGCCTTTTGTTGATCCCGACTATGTTAACCCCTACGGACCGAGAGGCCACCGTAGGATACCGAAAGGACCTGTTCGAGCTAGAAACCCATTTTATAAGAGTTTTCGCTATGATAACGAGTCACTTGATATGTGTCGCCATTTTCATACCTATGACGCTTCTACATCTAATTCTAAACCTAGTACCTCCACTGCTGCTGCTAATGACAATAACCCAACTGACCTCACGTTACGAGTCGAAAATTTAGAGAAGATGGTCGAGTATTTGTTGAAGGAGCTTCAGAAACGCAAATAGAGATCGCTTGTTTAGACATGTTTCACGCTGTCGAATATTATTTGATTATTATTGGTTATTATTTGATGTTCGCACATACATTGCTAGATGTGGTTTTGCTTATGTGGTTTTACTTATGACATGAGGAATATGTTACTTTCATTGGTTATGCATGATTTACGAACCAGAATTTTATTTCTTTAAGTGTTGGTTTTACTAATGATGAATCATGCTTAGTGTTGCTACTACTATTGCTAATTAGTGATAATGTTATTAGTGTACATTGTTCTTACTACTGCTACTATTAAACGCTATGTATCGCTATTACATATCACTGGTTCAACTAAAATCGCTATGATTTAATATTAGTTACTATGCATCATTCCGTTGCTAGTATATTTTATATGTCGATTTCATTGACGTTAACCGAATGTGTTATCTTGACCAGAAAGATAATGCCACCCAAGCCAGTTTCCCAAGCTGATGTTCGTCGGTGGATCTCTGAAGGATTAACCGAGGCTGTGGCAGAACTCCGTAACGGAACCAATAGTAACAATGTGAACGCTACAAATCAGCAAAACCAGGACGCAGCTAATACTTAAAACAATGGACAAGTAGGGTGTACGTACAAGACTTTCTTGAGTTGTGAAGCACACTCGTTTAATGGCACCGAGGGTCCAGTTGGTTTGACTCGTTGGTTTGAGAAGCTTGAGTCAGTTTTCTGTATCAATGGTTGTAGAGATGCAGATAGAACGAAGTTTGCATCTTGTAAGCTATCTGATGGTGCTTTGACATGGTGGAATACTTATGCAAATTCAGTAGGTATGGATCAGGCTTTTGAGACTCCATGGGAGGATTTGAAACGACGGATGATTGAATAGTATTGTCCCTACACTGAAACTGTTAAGATGGAGCGAGAACTCCAGAACTTGAAGCTAGTGGATACTGATTTAGCTAGCTACAATAAGAGATTCTTTGAGTTGGCTCTCATGTGTCCGAATATGGTTACTCCCGAACGCCGCAAGATCACTCTGTATGTGAAAGGATTAACCGAGAATATTCAAAGTGGCGTGACTACTTCGAAGCCGAGAACTATACAAGAGGCTGTCGAGATGTCTAGTGAGTTAATAGATCAAGTTGAACAGCGAGGAAAGGCTCTTGCCTCAACTGAGTCTAAAACTCATGATAATAAGAGGAAATGGAACAACAATAACAATAACTCGGGGAAGAATTTCAATCAGCAGCCCTTTAAGAGACAAGATACTGCTAAGAGCAATGCTGCAACTCCGAATGCTAGTTCTGGTTATAAGGAAAAGTTCCCGTTGTATGCTAAGTGTAATAGGCATCATCCGAGAGATTGTTTGAAAAGGTGTGATAAGTGCAAGAAGAGTGGACATGTGGTTTTCGAGTGTAAAGCTGGTACGAATATGTGTTATGGGTGTGGAAAAGAAGGTCATTTCCGGAAGGATTGCCCAACTGCTAGCAAGACTACTGAACCTGCAAGAGGAAGGGCTTTCAACATTAACTCCAGTGAAGGTCGTGATGATCCTAAGCTAGTCACCTGTACGTTTCTTCTCGATAATCAACATGTTTAAGTACTTTTTGATTCTGGAGCTGATAGAAGCTTTGTATCTAGAGATTTTTGCCATAATCTTAAGAATTTCATATCGTCATTAGAAAACTTATACTTTATAGAGCTAGGGAATGGTAATCTAATGAGTGCTGATAAGGTTTATCGTGATTGTACTTTGACTTTGGCTGGAATGTCATTTAAGATAGATGTGATACCGATTAAGCTAGGAAGTTTCGATCTTGTGGTTGGAATGGATTGGTTAGCCAAGAATAGAGCCGACATTATTTGTCATCAGAAAGCGATTCGCATTCCTGTTATTGAAGGTGAACCTCTAATGGTGTATGGAGAGCGAAGCAATACGCTGTTACATTTTAATAACTGTTTGAAGGTGCAGAAACACATGAGAAAGGGTTGTCTTGCTATGCTGGTTCACGTAAGCAAAACTTAATCTGAAGGCAAGAAACTCGAAGATGTGCCCATTGTTAGAGAGTTTCCTGATGTTTTTCCAGATGAGTTACCCGGATTACCTCTGCATAGAGATGTAGAGTTCCAGATTGATTTAGTTTCCGGAGAGCACCAGTAGCGCGTACACCGTATAGACTTGTACCACCCGAATTGCAAGAGTTGTCTAGTCAACTGCAAGAGCTTTTAGACAAAGGATTCATTCGACCTAGCTCATCACCATGGGGAGCTCCAGTACTGTTTGTGAAGAAGAAGGATGGATCTATGAGACTATTTATTGATTATAGAGAGTTTAATAAGTTGACTATCAAGAATAGATATCCATTACCGAGGATTGATGACTTGTTTGATCAATTGCAAGGATCAGCAAGTTATTCTAAGATCGATCTAAGGTCAGGTTATCATCAAATGAGAGTGAAAGAGGTAGATATACTGAAGACAATGTTTAGGACATGCTATGGTCATCATGAATTTACCGTAATGCCGTTTGGATTGATGAATGCACCGGCTGTGTTCATGGATCTCATGAAACGTGTGTGTAAGCCATATCTAGACAAGTTTGTTATTGTTTTTATCGATGATATTCTAGTATATTCTAAGAATGAGAAAGAACATGAGCAATATCTCTGTTTGTTACTAGAAATGCTCAGGAAGGAGCAGTTGTACGCGAAATATTCGAAATGTGACTTTTGGCTGCAAGAAGTGCAATTTTTGGGTCATATCGTAGGTGTCAATGGTATCCAAGTTGATCCTGCGAAGATAGAGACAGTTAAGAAATGGGAGACTCCTAAGTCGCCAACGTAGATACGACAATTCTTAGGTCTCGCTGGTTATTATAGAAGATTCATTGAGGGATGTTCTACTATTGCCCGACCGTTACCAGCATTAACTCACAAGGGTAAGAAGTATGAATGGACAGAGTTGCATGAAGCTGCACTTCAGTTGTTAAAAGAGAAGTTAACGACTGCACCGATTTTGTCTTTACCCGAAGGAACTGAGGATTTCGTAGTTTACTGCGATGCTTCACGGCAAGGTTTTGGTTGCGTGTTGATGCAACGTAAGAAAGTGATTGCGTATGGATCCCGACAATTGAAGAAACATGAGTTGAATTATACGACTCACGATTTAGAACTTGGTGCTGTGGTTTTTGCACTGAAAATCTGGAGACACTATTTGTATGGTACTAAGTTCACTGTATTCACAGATCACAAGAGTTTGCAGCATATTTTCGATCAGAAACAGCTTAATATGAGACAAAGACGTTGGATCGAATTGTTGAACGACTATAACTGCGATATTAGCTATCATTCTGGTAAGGCTAATGTAGTGGCAGATGCTTTGAGTAGGAAAGAGAGAGTTAAGCCTATTCGAGTTAGAGCATTGAACTTGACTATCCGAAGAAACCTTACTTCTCAGATATGTAACGCACAGTTAGAGGCGTTGAAAGGAGAGAACGTTGCTACCGAATCACTTCGAGGAATTGATAAGAAGTTCGTTACTCGAGATGATGGAACCTGGTATTTTATCGACAGAATTTGAGTATCGAAGTTTGGTGGATTAAGGGAACTAGTGCTAGAAGAGGCACACAAGACAAGGTATTCTATTCACCCTGGATCCGACAAGATGTACCAAGATCTTAAGGCACTGTATTGGTGGTCTAATATGAAAGCTGAAATCGTTGGTAACTGCTTGACTTGTGCTAAAGTTAAGGCAGAGCATCAGAAACCATCAGGACTGTTGACACAACCAGAGATTCCCCAATGGAAGTGGGAGAATATTACAATGGATTTTAGCACTAAGTTTCCTAAAACGGTAGGAGGTTATGATACGATTTGGGTTATCGTTGATCGTCTTACGAAGTCTGCTCATTTTCTACCGATTAAGGAAACGGATAAAATGGAGAGGTTGGCACAGATCTACATAAAGGAAGTAGTTTCTCGACATGGAGTGCCGCTATCCATTATTTTCGACAGAGATAGTAGGTTTACATCTAGATTTTGGCAAGCTTTGAAAGATGCCATGGGAACTCGTTTAGACATGAGTGCAGCATACCATCCGTGGACTGATGGTCAAAGTGAGAGAACGATTCAGACATTAGAAGACATGTTAAGAGCGTGTGTTGTTGACTTTGGAATTGGATGGCATAGACATCTACGTTAGTAGAGTTTTCCTATAACAATAGTTATCACGCGAGTATAAAGGCAGCACCTTTTGAAGCACTGTATGGCAGAAAGTGCAAATCACCTATATGTTGGACTGAGTTAGGAGATAGTCAGTTAACTGGTCCTGAGATTGTACATGAAACGACTGAAAAGATCGCACAGATACGAGAAAGAATGAAAATAGCGCGAGATCGTCAAAAGAGCTATGCCGATATTAAAAGGAAAGATTTAGAATTTCAGGTTGGAGACAAAGTTATGCTGAAAGTGTCACCCTGGAAGGGTGTAGTGCGCTTTGGAAAAAGAGGAAAGTTAAGTCCGAGGTATATTGGACTGTTTGAGATTACCGAATGAATCGGACCGGTAGCGTATAGACTGAAATTACCGCAGGAACTTAGCGAGATTCACGATACTTTTCATGTTTCCAATTTGAAGAAATGCTTATCAGATGAAAGTTTAGTAATTCCTTTAGGCGAAGTACAAATTGATCCTAAGCTTAATTTCATTGAAGAACCTGCTGAGATTATGGGTCACGAAGTTAAGCAGCTGAAGCAAAGCATAATTCCGCTTGTTAAAGTTAGATGGAATGCCCGTAGAGGACCAGAATTCACGTGGGAATGTGAAGATCAGATGAGACTGAAGTATCCGCAACTGTTTCCCGAGGAGACGATTAAGGCGGATGAGCACTAAAATTTCTGGACGAAATTTTTCATAGCAGGTAGGTAATGTAACAACCCGACTTTTTACGTTTACTATCGTTACTTGTCCGTTAAGTATTTAACGGTGTTTACTTAGACTTATGTGTTTAATAGAATTAAATGCATGCCTTTAGAGATATTCTTAAATTAATATGTTATATTAGTTTATGAACTTATTTCGGATAGCGAAATAACTAGGAAACGTCACGATTAAGAAAATCGCCAAGAAAGCTTTTCAGTTTACGAAACTCAGAAAAACGACGAAATAATTATTTTTAATAATTATTGACTTTAATAAAAACTTATTTAATTTATTATTTATTTAATGAATTAAATCCGGTGATTGCGTTTCAACGACTAGTTAACGTTCCGGAGACCCGGTACGGTTAACGGCATTCGAAACGGACCACGCGCGTACAAGTAATTAATCAAAACGAGCCCGAGACCACCCTAGTGGGCCCCTTCGGCCGAACCCCTCCCCAACACCCCATGTTGGACTTATTTTGGACCTATGCTTTGTTACTAGTTGCCTTTTAGTGTAATTAGGCCCTAACCTAGGTTTAAAAGGAAATTTTTAACATGTAAACTCTCACAATTGCACAAGCTAGTCGACTTTTTGCTCCCTCTCCCCCCTTGTTTGGCCGTCGACATCACCACCCTACAACCACCATCACCACTCAAAATTAGAACAAGTCTCGAAGATCAAAGTTGTTCCTTTAATCGTTCTACACGCGTTAGTGTGATCAATTTGTTCGATTGAGGTATAATTACAAACCCTAGTTTTTATAAATCTGAATTTTGTTCAATTACTTAGTGTATTAGAGTCTAGTGCTCAATTAATGGTGTCTTGTGTTGATAATTATCGTTTGATTGCTAAATTAACGTTGTTTGCATGAAAAACGAATTTGTTTCTTGTAGATCTGATAAAATTGACATGAGAACTGATCTTGTAATATATTTAATTGGAAATATATCGAAAAGTTATTAATTTTAGACTCCGATTTTGCGTGATTTCGTTATGGTATGCTTAAGTTATGCTTAATCGAAGATTTCACTAGGTTTTGTGCGTAATTCGAATTTTCTGAGTTGCATGCTTTGTGTTTTAGCTTATGAAAAGTGTACTACTGTATTCTTTATGAAAATTTCTGCAATTTGGACTTAAGATTTACGTCAAACGCTTATGTAATGATTTCGTTATGTCAAAACGAAGTTTTGGTTCTTTAAGAGAGCTGAAACAGTTTTTTGAGTTACATAAAAATTACTAGAGTGAACTACGAATGGTTTGAGACTTTGATATTCTGGAAAATTTTAGTTTATATATTACTTGAGATATTTCATTTGTATGATAGTCTCTGAATACATGATTTGCTATGTGATAAAGGCTCGGCCATACAATGTGTCTGTTTAACGTGTAAAACTAGAAGGTCAGTAAAGTTTGGCTACACTGTACAAATTGGCTAAAGCAATGTTTCTGATTATTTTATAACTAAAACTTTGAGATGTTTTGAGATGACTCTAGTTGGCCGTTAGTTAAAATCTATTTTATATATTTTTTTAAAAATGTTTAAAAACTGACGCGCGGGCAGAAATTGCTGTAATGAACTAAGATTTGACCCTTTCTGATATTTTACTTTTATATATCATATGAGGCTTAGGCCAAACTTTTTGGAATCGATTTTAAGTATAGTTATGATCTGGAGTTGATCATAATTTTATGAGATATGTGCTATGAGTAATGGTTGTTTCTTTCTACGACGTACGAATTTCTAAGACATGCTCTAAGATGCAAAAGTGCAATTTGCTTTACTATGAATTGTTAAATGATATTTGACCTAGGTTTGACTTGTTGACCATGTTTGCATGACCTACTGAGATTTTTGACTTTAGTTGACCACTTTGACCGAGTTGACTTTTGGTTGACTTTTGTTGACTTGCTTGGATTAGTTGACTTTTACTTATTCGTTAAGTCAGTCTGAGCACTAGGACTTTACGTACACTATGGGTTGACTAAGTTTGACCTATTAGTGTATACTTAAGATGATTTCCTTGATTAGGTTGCGTTGTTCAGTCGAGAGTGTTCGACAACCGTACGTTTTGCTAAGATCTTTACAAGTGCTTTTGCTAAGGTGAGTCTACAGTCCCTACTATGTTTTTACAGGGATGAGATGCATGCTTTTTACAAATGTTTTACGTGTTTGGCACAAGTAACTTACTAAGAATATACATATGAGTTCAGATCAAAAATCCTTTAGCTTGATTATATTAGTTACTTTGTAAGCTCGATTTATAGGGACGGTATCGTTAGGTTTGACAAACCTCACCGCAACATAAACTGGTGCTTATTTCGTTGTTACTCGTACACTTGATCGGTGTATCGCTATGATAGGGTAAACTAAGACGTGTGCTCGGCTCATGCAAAGGTTAAAGCTTTATAATCAAGTGCTCATGATAATGTATACTTTTCCTATGATATTTTCTAGGAAAATCTTGTGGCCTAACTTACGAAAAGATTTACTAAACCTGTAGATTCACTCAACGTTTTCGTTGACGTTTTGCATGTTTCATCTCAGGTACATAGAGATAGTGCATCCGCTTAACTGAAGTTATTATGCTGTTTGCTGCTAGAACAGGACGTCATCCAGCATGTTTATCATTTTCATTTCAAGAACAAATATTCGCATTTAAACTGTTTTCATTCAAGATGTTTGGGTTCATTTACATTAGTCATTGACGTCAAATGTTTTCCAGTTACATTTTCTTTAATAAATGACTTTGTTTTGATGATTGATGCGAATACTTTTCGAAAACGTCTCATATAGAGGGCGTAACCGCTGAACTGTGGGACCAAGAGTTAATATTCCGTTAGTGGATTCTGACGGGGTATTATACAAAGCAACATACCTATTGTTAAGGTTAGGTGGAACGCACGAAGAAGACCAGAGTTCATGTGGGAACGTGATGAGACGAAAGTATCCGCAACGGTTTCCTGACGAAACCACTTCAGCGAACATTCACTAAAATTTCGGGACAAAATTTTCAAAAACGGGTAGGTAATGTAACAACCCTACTTTTTATGTTACTTTCGTTAACTGTCTGTTAATTAATTTAATGGTGATTGCTTGAAATCTTGTGTATTTAATTTAATTAAATGCATACTTTTATTTCGGATAATGAAATACGTAGAAAACGATACGGTTTGAATAACTACGAAAGTGTTTTTCAGGATAACGAATTACGCGAGTAAAAATTAATAATTATTTTTAATAATTATTAACTTAGAAAAATAAATTTAATTTATTAATTGTTTTAATAAATTGAATCACTTGGTTGCGTTTAAACGTTCGCTTAACGTTCCGGGATTTCGGTACGGTTAAACGGCACAACGAATCACGCGAACATGTAAGTAAGTATAAACGAGGCCGAGACCCCCTTAGTGGGCCATTCGTCCTAACCCCCCCCCCCCCCCCCCACCCCTTTTTTTTCTTTTTGGGCTACTTGTGGTTTATTTAGTTCTAGTTAATTAGGGCCTTAAAGGGGATTATAAATTAGCATGTAATCA
This sequence comes from Rutidosis leptorrhynchoides, assembly GCF_046630445.1. Taxonomy (NCBI): domain Eukaryota; kingdom Viridiplantae; phylum Streptophyta; class Magnoliopsida; order Asterales; family Asteraceae; genus Rutidosis; species Rutidosis leptorrhynchoides. Next base: position 190,438,189 of record NC_092343.1, read on the forward strand.
TCTAAACCCTCACATAACCCTAAACTAGTCAACAGTCTCCACCTTCCCGCTCTTCTTATTCGTCGATCACCATCACCAACACATCACCATCAATTTTTGCTTGTTTGTTCTTGCACTCTACATGAAAGTTGTTGCATTGATCATTCTCTATGCGTTGGTATAAGCAAATTGATTGCTAGAGGTATAAAACTCAAAACCCTAATTTTTAATTTTAGTTTTTCAATCATTTATACATGGTGGATGTTGTAATAGCTCAAGTTCATGACCAATTGCGTGTTATTGATTGCTACATTACATTGTTTGTACGTTTTGTGTAAAATTCATTTTTGAATCTGACCTAAACCATATGTATGACATGAAATCAATAGGTAATATGTATATATATGGAAAGCTATCGACAAATTAATAAGTTTGCTCGCAAGAATCACTTGATTTCATTAAGAATTACTCCCGTTATGTTTATTTGATGTTTTGACATGATTATGCTTTGAATACAAATTTTCTTAGTAAAATGCTTATTGATTGGGAATATGATATGTTTACAAACTGAAATATAATTAAAAATCACTCAAGTTAGACTTAAGAATCATGTGAATTGGATTCGTAATGCTCATGATATGCTAGATTGATTGTTTGCGACTACTTTTGTTGCTCAACACTTAAAACTGATGCAAACGACTAATTTAAAGTAACTTATGGAATATAATATTTTTATTTTTTAAAGGTACATGATTAGTACTTCACTTTTCATATAGATTATGCATGCTAATCGTTCTTAGATATGTGGATAATTGCGTCCGTAAATAACTACCTGAATAGAGTCAAATATGTCTCGTATGCACAAAGTTTGGTCTAATATAAACTAGAAGTTGATTGGATACTTAGCCTTCTGATATGTTGATATTTGTATATTAAGAAGAATATTACATTTGTATGTCAACATGTGAAACTTTATACTTTGTGTGCTACATGTGTCATAAAACAATGTGTCTGGATCCGGTCCAAATCAGAACGTCCGGCTTCCTTTGAAAAACTGTACAAATTGGCTAAACAAAAAGCTTAGATCTTTTTACCACTTAAACATTGGGATGTTAGTGATCATATCCCACTTTCCATGTGTCAATTTCATTTTTCTAGAATAAATGATAAATGAAACAAAACTGTTGCGCGTGCAGAAACGAACTTGGTGAAATTCGTATGTAACATGAGTTATAGAAATTATTTCAGGGCAAGGTAGACTTTTTAGAAAGATTATAACATATTCTTTTGATCTGGAGTGAACCACATTGCCATGATTTATGAGTTGTGATTTATGCTTGTTGATTTGCATGACTTGCATGAACGTGAGATGACACGATAACTAGTGAACACGTAAATGACAAACTGTGATCTAAAACTTGTTAGTTGACTTAAGGTTGATTCATTGACCAAGATTACATAACTTACTGATGTGATTGACTTTGGTTGACCACTTTGACCAAGTTTGACTTTTGTTGACTTGCATGAACTATGTTGACTATGTGTTGACTTTTACAACCTTATCGAGTCGGTCTAAGCTATAAGACAACATGTACACTATGGGATAACATAATGTGATATTATAAACTTACCTGAACGATCTAAATGATTAGGTTGTGTTACATGATTGTAATCTTCTGGTTTACTTTCTACTATGACTACCATTTACCGTGCACGTAAGGTGAGTCTACAATCCAACTTTTACTTACTTATTCTGGGATGAGAATACCCGCTATTTACAAATGTTTTTACCTTTGACACGAGTACTATTATACATATGAGTTGTTGTCTAGAAATCCCTTAGCTTGAATACTTTAATTACCATTTGGTAAGCGCGAACTAGATGGACATATGCGTTAGGTTAGACAAGCCTCACCCTACTTAACTTGGGTGCATGTTCTTTGTACTATTCTACACTCGGACAAGTATACGCAGCATACAGGGTAAAGGATAAACGTAGTTCTAAACTACTCGAGGTGTTAAGTGTTAGATAATAAGTAGGCCAAAGTCCAGGGCTTGAGTCCGTTAGGTTTAGGTTTTGTACACTATATGTATCGTGTTCTAATAAAGTTATATTCACGAGTTCTATTATTCAACATGGTATCCGAGCAATATGATCCTGGATGATTCACTTTAACTCTATCCTGTTTGTGGGTCGGCTAAATGCCGATGATCGATCTTTTTTTCCAAGTTTCCATCGCATCTACACTTTGTCTCATGAGTTTCCTACCAATCACATGCAGCCTCATATTCTTAATTTCTTTCAATATTTTTCTTTGTGTTACTTTTTTTTTGATTTTGTCAACGGTTTAGAAACCAAATAACCATTCCATTATATCTTTATGATGTTTATCTTTTTTCGGCCACCTAGATTTTTATATCTTGTATTTTTAATTTTTAATTTACAAAAACCTTGAGGCACCATACCACATCGACCGAATAATTCCCAGATCCACTTTTATGTATACAGCCTCTTTGTTTTCTTCCAATTTTATCTTAATCGCATAGCATATTTTCTTTTTAATCTATGATTTAGCAGCGATTTCTTTCTTCTTTTTCTACAAATGCAATTAATAATCAGCGTGGGGATGAGCCGCCTAGCTTGACTAGGTTCCAAACCCCGGAAAAAAGAGATGAATATATATATATAAAAAATTCTCTTTTGCAGCGTTGAAGATACTGTTATTGTGGATAAAAGTTCTATGCCCAAGTCCTGTTCAATCCTTAGGCAAAGCAAGCCACGACGTAAAAGAAAAAAAAAGCTACGGAAAAGGAATACGCAGTCAAGCTGTAGGATTAATGCGCAAGGTACAACACATAACTATATGACTAAATTCATTTGAGCCTTCGGGGTCACACACATATACACCTAGACGTCAATTAATAATATATAAGTGATATATATTATTCAAGTAATAAATAAAGTATTTAAATAATTAATTAATTCGTTAATTAATTAAATAAATAACAATTACGTTTGCAACAAGTAATCTTGTAAGCATGATAGGAAATTAGATTTCATATTAAAATAATACTTATTCTTTATAAGATGGGCTTGCAAATCTACGGATACACTTAAGGAGTATATATATTATCTCTTTGATTATGCTTGGAACACACTCTCGAAAAGAAAGAAAAAACCCCACAAAACCTTTGTTTTATACGGCAACCTCTGTTCGATTTTGTGTGATACGTAACACAAGAAAACCATAAAAGTTTCGTTTGGTTTTTGACGAACGAAAACAATTAAATTAAATTGCTCCGTACAATTAATTTTGGGTCTTTACGATTTAGAGATAAATAATCCTTGTGATTATTTATTATTATTTGACGGGACTAACACATCCGTTTGACGTTGTTTGAAGTGTAGTGTGGACTACCCTAGCGGCAATCATACTTTTGATTGTTAGTTTCTCTTCCTTCAATCCGGTTCTACAAGAAAGGTATAATCTTTAAACTCACTTGTTGCATTTTTTTATTTAACCGTATAAATCATATGGATCCGTTTTTGGTGATTTATTTAATTCAATATAATTAATACGCTTCCGCTTAAAGTTATTGTTATTATATGTATGTACATGATAATAATTAATTGGAAAATTGTTTTCTTAAAACCTTAAATCACCTACACAAGCAATATGCAACCACAACCGCGAATATCTGTCTATTCGGCTCATCAAACAAGAGAAAAAAAAGTTACTTTTATTTGTTTATTTTGTATTTAGCGTTTTCTTCCAGTCCGAAATTTCGTCGCTCGGACTGCGGGGGTGTAACACCGGCCATTTTTTTTTTAAATACACAGCGGAAGACTTTATTAACAAACACAATATAAGTCACGTCATTACGTTTAAGTTTACACAACGGTGTTACGTTATCACAAAACATTATTTATCCAAAAGTCCACATCAGAGTTGGGTTGTCAAACATGTCTTCTGCAATAGCACCCTTCCCGACTAGCAGTACCTAAACCTGCAAGGGGAGAATATGTGGAGGATTAGCGCACAGCTAAGTGAATGGAATCTATCTAACAGATATAGCTTAAGTCACACACAAGCTATATACTAACAACAAAACATGCTAACTATCAACTAGCATACAATAAGACAATACGAGGATCGGCGGCGTGTACGAGCACACGACTCTCAGCTGATCGGGCTTGAGTCTACCGATAGTCCCTGCTACTCAATTCACAGTATAGTTATCCAGATGCAGGGGATGCATCATTCACACTATACTCCACAATCAGTAGCCTATGGACCCAACCTCCCCTAGGCACGGTTGACCTCATACGGACTCTAACCTCACCTAGACACGGTCTCGAGTCCCCATTCTCCATAAGCCCGACTGGTGCCATTCACACAGTGTACACATAAATCACATACAACATCAGGCATACTATATTATTCTAACATGACAATTTCTACACTATGCATGGTAAAAGAGTCAACCACAGTAGCATGATATGCTACTTAAACTCTATCCGAAGATAGACCCGCTCACCAATTACCAGCAACTGCTCAGTTATTATTTCTGAGCTTCCTCCTTGTCCTTATAACCTGAGAACAACACAAACAAAGTTAATATACATATCCAATAAATAATATAATCATTTCATACGATTAACTAGGTCATAACACCATATATTCATAATTTTATGAGTCTACATCATGACTCCACTCAATAATGGCATACAGGTGCGTGCAAAACACGACATACACACTAAAACTCCTTTTGCGGCCCAAAAACAGTTTGATCTAGTTTCTTAAAAATACACCATTGAAAAGTATTCTTTATTACGATTCTAACAATAGTTTATTCATCAAAAACGGATTTACGTTTTGAAAGTTACGTCCGTTTCAATTTCATAAAAGTACTGTAGCAATAGTGACACTGTAGCAACTCGGTATTGTAGCAAATAGTGACACTGTAGCAACTCGGGGGTACTGTAGCAAATAGTGACACTGTAGCAGTTCGGGTATTGTAGCAAGATACTGTAGCAAGATTCTGTAGCAAAATACTGTAGCAAAATACTGTAGCAACTGGGTTTCGAAGCAGTTCGCTGTTTTTGCGATTTTTTCGCCCAAAACTCGATTTTTGAGTGTTTTTGATCCGTTTTTAAGCACATGAAAGCTACTAAACATATATACAACCTATTTCTAACATCAATTAAGCATAACAAACACCAAAAATGAAGATTCAAGCTTAAAATCACACTTTTTATTCAAGAACACAAAACCCATTTTGAGCAAGAATTAATACATAAATATATGATATGCATACCTTATATTGATCACGAAATCACAAGGAATATATCTCTAGCTTCAATTAATCCAAAGGCTCACAAAATCAAATTAGGGTTTATGTGTGTGTTTGTGTATGTGTTCGTGTATGTATTTGATGAAATGAGAAATGGATAGAACTATCCAGATACATACACTTAAATGAGTTATAAACTCATACCCATATCACACAGGTATTTACTAGTTATCTTATCTGATAACCTTTCGTATCTCCTTAGGCGGTCCTAACGGAGTCCAAATTAAATAAACCAACCTGTTCTGGGACCCTTGTCACAAACTGGTCATAACACAATTATAATAAAATACTAATAAAATAATTAAAATAAAAGCACTTAAGACTAAGCACAAACCCTAAGGCAAAATAGGCAACTTACAACTAGCCCGGGTTTCAGTCTGTTACAAATCCACCCCCTTAAGAAGATTCCGTCCTCGGAATCTGGTCTTGGTCAAACAAATGAGGGTAACGTTTTCTCATCAACTCTTCCATTTCCCACGTAAGATTAGAACCCAAACTGTGTTTCCACTCAATCAACACCATCGGAATCTCTTTCTTTCTCAGCTTAGTCACCTTTTGGTCAACCACACGGACCGACTCTTCCACCAATTTCTTATTCAAATCGACCCTTAAATCTTCTAAAGGAAGAAGTTGTGTTTCATCGTTGACTTTACACATGCGAAGATAACATACGTTGAATGTATTATGAATACCATCTAACTCTGGCGGAAGATCTAACACCACAGTCTGATCATTCAACACTTCACTGATCGGAAACGGACCAATAAATCTCGGTGCTAACTTACCACGTTTACCGAATCTGATAACCCCTTTCCACGGCGAAACTTTCAGATACACTCGTTCACCCACATTAAAGGTTACCGGACGTCTACGCGGATCAGCATACATTTTCTGTCTATCTCTAGCGGCTTTCAACTTTTCTCTCGCAATTGCAACTTTTTCGGCTGTCATTTGAACAATTTCGGGACCTGCAAACTGTTTCTCCCCGGCTTCTAACCAACAAGTCGGAGTTCTGCAACGACGACCGTATAACATTTCATAGGGCGGCATCCCTATACTCGAATGATATGAATTATTATACGCAAATTCGACCAACGGCAAATGTGTATCCCACGAACCACCGTATTCTAACACACAAGCCCTTAACATATCCTCCAAAGTCTGTATCGTTCTTTCACTCTGACCATCTGTCTGAGGATGATAAGCTGTACTTAAATTCACACGTGTACCCAAATTCTGTTGAAGACTATTCCAAAAATTCGACACAAATCTGGAATCTCTGTCTGAAACGATCGATAATGGCACACCATGTCGACTAACTATCTCGTTTATATACAATTCGGCTAACTCACTTAACGAAGCTGTTTCACGAGTAGCAAGAAAATGAGCACTTTTAGTTAGGCGATCCACTATTACCCAAATCATATCATGTCTTTTCTGAGTTCGAGGTAATTTGGTCACAAAATCCATCGTTATATGTTCCCATTTCCACTCTGAAATCTGTAACTGACGTAACGAACCATAAGGTTTCTGATGTTCGGCCTTCACTTGAGCACATATATGACACTTTTCGACATAACGGGCGATATCTGATTTCATTGTTGGCCACCAATACACTGTTTTCAAATCATGATACATCTTATTACTACCCGGATGTACTGTCAATCTGGATTTGTGAGCTTCCGTCATGATTAAATCCCTCTAATCTCCAAGCTTAGGCACCCAAACACGATTGTTTAAGGTCTTTAGTCCACGTGAGTCATCAATTAAGTCCACTTTTCGTTTGGTCATTTGTTCAGATTTAATATGTTCGTCCTCTAAAGCACAGGCCTGAATGGTTTTTAAGCTGTTAATCAAATGTGAAGTTATATTCAAACGAAGAAATTTCACATTTTCACTTGACTTTTTACGACTTAGCGCATCTGCAACCACATTTGCCTTACCCAGAGGGTATTTAATTTCACAATCGTAATCTTTGATCAACTCTTGCCATCGTCTCTGACGCATATTCAATTCTTTCTGTGAGAAGATATACTGCAAACTCTTGTGATCTGTACATATAACACAATGGGTTCCATACAAATAGTGTCTCCACAGTTTCAAAGCAAACACTACTGCAGCCATTTCAAGATCATGCACTGGATAATTCTTCTCATGAACTTTCAACTGTCGCGAGGCGTAGGCGATTACTTTATCTCTTTGCATTAATACACAACCCTACCCAGCATATGATGCATCACAGTATACCACGAAGTTGTCTGAACCTTCTGATAAAGCTAACACTGGTGCCTGACACAGTAGCTGTTTCAAAATCTAAAAAGCCTTTTCCTGTTCATCAGTCCATCGAAAGGCTACATCTTTACGAGTCAACTTAGTCAACGGACCCGCTATTTTCGAGAAATCCTTGATAAATCTGCGATAATAACCGGCTAATCCCAGAAAACTCTTAATCTCAGTCGGAGTCTTCGGAGAATTCCAATTCATTACCGCTTCTATATTTGTCGGATCAACTTTTATACCTTCGGCACAAATCACATGACCCAAAAACTGCACTTCACGTAACCAAAATTCACACTTTGAAAATTTTGCAAATAGTTGTTCACGTTTCAACTTGTTCAAAACCCGTCTCAGATGTTCAGCATGTTCACTTTCGGTCTTTGAATACACTAGTATATCATCTATAAACACAATCACAAACTTATCTAAGAACGGGCGACACACTCTATTCATTAGATCCATGAAGATTGCTAGCGAATTCGTCAACCCAAACGGCATGACAATAAATTCATAATGACCATACCTTGTTCTGAACGCTGTTTTCGGTATATCTGATTCAGCAACACGAACCTGATGATATCCGGATCGTAAGTCTATCTTAGAAAAGAATGAAGCACCCTGTAACTGATCGAACAAATCGTTTATTCGAGGTAACGGATACTTATTCTTCACTGTTCTTTTGTTCAATTCACGATAATCAATACACATACGCATTGACCCATCTTTCTTTTTAACAAACAATACCGGAGCACCCCACGGTGAAGAACTCGGTCGGATAAACCCACGATCTAATAGTTCTAGAATCTGTGACATCATTTCACGGATTTCAGACGGCGCTAATCGGTATGGAGCTTTTGCAACTGGAGTTGTTCCAGGAACCAATTCAATCTTATATTCAACTTCCCTTACCGGTGGCAGACCTGGTAACTCATCTGAGAACACTTCGGGAAATTCTGATACTATCGGAATATCGGCCACTGTTTTCTTTTCTTTCTTCGCATCAATCACATATGCAAGAAATGATTCACAACCCTTTGCCATCGACTTTTTCGCTTTCATCATGGTTATCAACAGAAAATTATACCCTCCCCGCTCCCCTCGGGCCACAACACGGGTTCCATCGGTCGAACGAAAGGTAATCATTTTCCTATCACACTTAATATTAGCCCTAAGCGAGCTCAACCAATCCATTCCTAGTACTACATCAAAGCTAGGAATAGGTAACACTAAACAAGTCACCGGGAAAGACTTCCATTCGATCTCTATACAAACCCCAGTCACATAGGTTGTGACGGGTGTGGTCTTACGATCAGCTACTTCTACACTAACCGGCTTGGGTAACACAGTAGCTGGTAAATTCAACTTAGCACAGAAATCTAGGGACATAAAACACCTATTGGCACCACAATCAAACAATACGCGAGCAGGTATTGAGTTGATTAGAAACATACCGATGATTACTTCGTCGGTTGCCACAGCATTTTCCACCGACATCTGAAAAGCTCTAGCTTCTGCTGTTGAAGGGTTCTTCCTCTTCTGCCCACACGAGGCAGTTGACCCTCCAGCTGATGCTGAACGCGCCCCTGACCCTACCCCGGAACTACCACTCTTCGACGGACAACTAATTGCACGATGCCCTGGTTTGTGACAACTCCAACACACACTATTTGGATACGGACATGCTGAAGACTCATGCCCAACAACACCACACTTTAAGCATCTTCTTGTAGCCTTAGAACACTAACCAATGTGAGAAGATCGACATGTGTGACACCAATTCCCTTTACCTGATCCAGATCCAGTACTACTCAGATCACTTTTACCCTTCGATTTAAACCCACTAGACTTCTTGGATTTAGATCCTGATTGACCAGATACTTGCCCACCTTGTTGTAGCACATTACCAAACATTCTGTTTCTGGCGGCCTGAACATCACTTTCTACCATCTTAGCCATCACAACAGCTTGAGACAATGATGTAGCTGTTCTAACAAAAGTTCTGTACTCAGGCAGAATGATATTAACAAAATGCTGGATACGAGACGCTTCGTCTGGCACCCATTGTTGTACAAACCTCAGTTTATCCATAAACTTCTCTACTACCTCATCGATCGTCATTTGAGGTGTCATCTTCATTTCAAGAAACTCAGTCTTGATTCGATTCATATTAAACGGATTACAATACTGTTCACACACCTTCCCATAAAACTGCTCCCATGTGATCATACTCACTTGCTCTTTCGGTATACTGGAAATCAAAGAATCCCACCAAATCATAGCCCTACCTTTCAACAGTCTACTAGCATATGTTACCTTCAGCTCAGGTTCACACTGACACGCTTCAAATACCCTTTCAACTTCTCGCAACCAATTGAGAGTTACAGTCGGATCAGTACTTCCAGAGAACTCGGAGGGTTTGCAATCACGGAAGTTCTTATAAGTACATCTTTTGGGTGGTTGCATGTAAGGTTGATGGAACATTTGCATTTGGTATGGATTCATCATCATGGGATTTTGGTAAGTAAAGGTGTTTTGTGGTGGCATATAATATTGGTTAGGTATTTGATTCTGAAACTAGTTCTGGGGCACATTAGGTATCGTTTGGGATTGCGCTGTTGGGAATCCAGGTGGTGTATCATCATTTCCAGAATGCCTCGCCAATTCAAGCTCATTAATTTTGTCCTCAGCCTCTTTTAGCTTGCTTTCTAACTGAAGGATGTAACTACTCTGATCATCATCCGACTCAACACCCTCTTCTGGTGCTCTGAATGTTTCGGGGTTGGAGGGGCCAGTTACGTTTCTATCAGTCATACATGTGCTACAAAACAGCTCACACAAAAGCTTAGTGGATAACAGTTAGTTCAATCACAACTAACACACGTATATCCTATTTTCACTTAGCCCCCACTCCCACAGACATGTTTGACTTGCCTCAGGGTTTGGGAACAAAATACGAGCACATATTTGCTGCCAAACCATGCTCTGATACCAACTTGTAACACCGGCCATTTTTTTTTAAAAATACACAGCGGAAGACTTTATTAACAAACACAATATAAGTCACGTCATTACGTTTAAGTTTACACAACGGTGTTACGTTATCACAAAACATTATTTATACAAAAGTCCACATCAGAGTTGAGTTGTCAAACATGTCTTCTGCAATAGCACCCTTCCCGACTAGCAGTACCTAAACCTGCAAGAGGAGAATATGTGGGGGATTAGCGCACCGCTAAGTGAATGGAATCTATCTAACAGATATAGCTTAAGTCACACACAAGCTATATACTAACAACAACACATGCTAACTATCAACTAGCATACAATAAGACAATACGAGGATCGGCGGCTTGTACGAGCACACGACTCTCAGCTGATCGGGCCTGAGTCTACCGATAGTCCCTGCTACTCAATTCACAGTATAGTTATCCAGATGCAGGGGATGCATCATTCACACTATACTCCACAATCAGTAGCCTATGGACCCAACCTCCCCTAGGCACGGTTGACCTCATACGGACTCTAACCTCACCTAGGCACGGTCTCGAGTCCCCAGTCTCCCTAAGCCCGACTGGTGCCATTCACACAGTGTACACATAAATCACATACAACATCAGGCATACTATATTATTCTAACATGACAATTTCTACACTATGCATGGTAAAAGAGTCAACCACAGTAGCATGATATGCTACTTAAACTCTATCCGGAGATAGAACCACTCACCAATTACCAGCAACTGCTCAGTTATTATTTCTGAGCTTCCTCCTTGTCCTTATAACCTGAGAACAACACAAACAAAGTTAATATACATATCCAATAAATAATATAATTATTTCATACGATTAACTAGGTCATAACACCATATATTCATAATTTTATGAGTCTACATCATGACTCCACTCAATAATGGCATACAGGTGCGTGCAAAACACGACATACACACTAAAACTCCTTTTGCGGCCCAAAAACAGTTTGATCTAGTTTCTTAAAAATTCACCATTGAAAAGTATTCTTTATTACGATTCTAACGATAGTTTATTCATCAAAAACGGAGTTACGTTTTGAAAGTTACGTCCGTTTCAATTTCATAAAAGTACTCTAGCAAATAGTGACACTGTAGCAACTCGGTACTGTAGAAAATAGTGGCACTGTAGCAACTCGGGGTACTGTAGCAACTCGGTACTGTAGCAAATAGTGACACTGTAGCAAATAGTGACACTGCAGTAAATAGTGACACTGTAGCAGTTCGGTAATGTAGCAAAATAATGTAGCAAGATACTGTAGCAAAATACTGTAGCAACTGGGTTTCGAAGCAGTTCGCTGTTTTTGCGATTTTTTCGCCCAAAACTCGATTTTTGAGTGTTTTTAAGCACATGGAAGCTACTAAACATATATACAACCTATTTCTAACATCAATTAAGCATAACAAACACCAAAAATGAAGATTCAAGCTTAAAATCACACTTTTTATTCAAGAACACAAAACTCATTTTGAGCAAGAATTAATACATGAATCTATGATATGCATACCTTATATTGATCACGAAATCACAAGGAATATATCTCTAGCTTCAATTAATCCAAAGGCTCACAAAATCAAATTAGGGTTTATGTGTGTGTTTGTGTATGTGTTCGTGTATGTGTTTGATGAAATGAGAAATGGATAGAACTATCCAGATACATACACTTAAATGAGTTATAAACTCATACCCCATATCACACAGGTATTTACTAGTTATCTTATCTGATAACCTTTCGTATCTCCTTAGGCGGTCCTAACGGAGTCCAAATTAAATAAACCAACCTGTTCTGGGACCCTTGTCACAAACTGGTCACAACACAATTATAATAAAACACTAATAAAATAATTAAAATAAAAGCACTTAAGACTAAGCACAAACCCTAAGGCAAAATTGACAACTTACAACTAGCCCGGGTTTCAGTCTGTTACAGGGAGAGTGTTAGATAATAAGTAGGCCCAAGTCCAGGGCTTGGGTCCGTTAGGTTTAGGTTTTGTACATATATATATATATATATGGTGTTCTAATAAAGTTATATTCACGAGTTCTATTATTTAACATTAAGTTAGTATTCGAGTGCTCATAAGATGTATGTACTTTTTACAACACTTGAGTTGTACGCAGAAAATCTCGTTGTCTAAAACAAACAATTATTTTCTGAATACTATTTTTATATACTGTTTCACGATACTTAAACCTGTAGATTCTCCAACATTACTGTTGACCCGTTTTTGCGTGTTTGTTCTCAGGTCCTTAGAAGTATTGTTTCCGCTGGTTTGCTTGATGCATGGTCTTGCTGTGGAGTCAGCATATTTTGTCAAGACATTGTCATATATTTCGCAATTAAAGTTTTTATATTTACTAAATACGGTTGGCTTGTGGTTACGATCACAATGGAATTTCTTTACGTTTGTTGACCTGTGTTTTAAAATCAACTGTTTTAATAAAATGAAATGCAAATGCTTTTGAAACGTCTCATTTAGAGGGCGTAACTGTTACTGTGGGATCATGATTAACACGCCGTCAGATGGAATTTGACAGGGTGTTATAATTTAACATATTTGACACATATTTAATTAATTATTTTTAATAATATTATATCTTAAACTCTTGAACTGTGGATGTAGGTCGTCTATTGCCCATTTTGGATTCTCATTGTTGATATTGGAATCTCTCATATATTGTCGTTAGTTTCAGATTCTGACGACAATGATACTACGTTAGATTTATTGTTCTGTATCTTTTTAACTTTCAATAAGCTTGTTTTGTTTTTTAATCCGAAAGTTATGAATAGATTAAACTCGTATAGTATCTAAAATGCTGTTAAACCTGCATTTTGCTTCAGGTACATCTAGTTGGCGCATTTGATAATTTTGCTCCTCTAGTTTGGTTCAATTGCCTTTGAATTTAATCATGTGATTTACTTTATTTATTTAATATTGTCAAAGATGTGTTGAGCCATAGAATATATCAGTAGCTTTTTGAATGTAAGATTGGCTCAACCTAGATATGGCAATTAGGGGTGTTCATCGGTTCGGTTTTCGGTTTGTTCGATTTATTCGGTTTTGAAATTTTTTTGACAAATCGAAAACCGAACCTAAAACTGAATTCAAAGTTAAAATCGAACCGAACCGAAAACCGAATTCGGATTCGGTTCGGTTTTCGGTTAAAACCGAATATTATGAAAAAACTGAGAACGATGGTAGTTTAATTGTAGCGTTACTGTTATCTTAGTTATTTATATCCTAAAACAATGACGTACTATTAAATTATAAAGAATTCGATGATTTATTAATATTTATAGCTTAATTATGACGTTTACTGCTTCTGTTATTAAGAAGAATAACATAATAATTTGAGTAACATAATTATAATGTTAGCTACCAAATCTTCATATAGGTGAGAACATATTTTATTGATTGGATCCAAAATTATAATGACATTAATACATTAATACAAATTAAATATTTAAAAATTTTGAATTTGGTTTTCGGTTAAACCGAATCCAGAATTTTCAAAACTGAAAACCGAACCGAAAACCGAATTCAAATTCGGTTTCGGTTTGACTCGATCCGAAAATCGTTTATCAAATTCGGTTTGATTTTTTTCCAGTTTGGTTTTGGTTTGATTTTCGGGTTCTACGGTTTCAAACCAAATACTGACCACCCCTACCCAAATTGGCCACTTCACTTTTTACATATAAATGAGTTGAAATTACCATATAGCATGTGTGTGAATTAGGTTTAAAACTTGTAAGGTTCGTTGTTCTAAAGAAAATATAATACAACAACAATAACAACAACAACAACAACAACAACAACAACAACAACAACAGATCTCAATCTCACATGAGTAGGGTATGAGGGAGGTGTGGCATAAATAATCATTTTTCAATCCTAGAATAAAGAGAAGTCATTTCTTAACCCTTAGTGAAACACTCCAAAAGTAGAGAAATTCATCCCCTCTATATTTGACGGATAAAGAGATTTCTTCTAAGAGAACCTCCAGCAAAAAAGAAAAAAAAAAAAAATTAGTTATAGTTTTTTGTCATAAACTCACAATCATCCTAAACAGCATAACTTCCATAACTTCCAAGTGTGCAATGATTCTTCTAACACATCTCTCTCCGTCACTTGATCCTCTTCATTCTCTTCTAACAAATCTCTCTCTGTGACTTGATCCTCTTCATTTCCTTCATCCTCTTCATCCTCGTTATTCTTCTCGTCCTACATAAAATCGGTGAAGTAAGACACTACTGTTGCATATTGCATCTATTATTAAAAATTGAACTAGAAAACATTTGTGCGTAACAAATTCATTAGAGAATTCATATGTTATATATTAATATTAATTTTATTCTAAGTTTCTGTTTTTTTTTTTTCGAAAAGCAACAATTATATTAAAACCAACAAAAAAAAACAAGGAGGACTGGGCCAAAAGCAGCCCAATTACAAAAAGCCAACCTACATGAAAATTACAAAATCATACTCAACAAATACAGCACTCGAAATCATATGCTAAGGCATCTGAAATACACCATTATACAGGGTACACCTTCAGATCAGAAATCCACACGTTCCAATCGAGTTGATTCGACTGTATAAATGATTTGTGCTTACACTCACCAAATCAACAATCAACATCAAAGTTCTATTTTTCATTTTGTTATTAACACACCGAAACTATGAAATATATATGTATTTCTTTGTAACTTAATTTATAACAACTAGTGAAAATGCTATACATATTAAGCAAACAACATACATTCATTCATTAATCACATAATAACAATAACAATAACAATAATAATAACAACAATATTGATCTTAAATACTTAATTTAAATTGGTTTAATTCTGTGCGTGATTCTAAGTAGTATTCTGTATATTGATCTTAACCTCATTTTAAGTATGTATAGAAAAAGTGATCTTCTTTACATCTAACCAAAATTTGATGAAAGTGCATTATATTTGTCATCATAACAAAATTGATGTTGACTTACAACATTTAAAAAATATATAAATTATATACGAGTACTATTTATTGAATTATTGCTCGGTTTAAAAAAATTATATAATTATTTCTAAAGATTATGAACATTCTTAATTATGTGTATTATATGTCGACTGGTTCACTGTTTTAGTTATAAATAAAAAAAACATATCATAGTTTTGATATAAAAATATTTCTACCTAAGTCAACTTTACTGTGTAAATATATGATAACTTACTTGAAATCGCAATGCCTTCTTCAGTTCTGTTAAAATTGTTGTTGTTGTTGGGCGTATCTCTCTGTCGTCATTTAAACACCCATAAACAATGTTTAAAAAAGTAGTCAATGATCTAGGCGCGATTTCTTCACCTATAGCCGTAAAAACTACCTCATGTAATTTCTTGCTTTCAAACTCGTGTTTCACGAAATTGAGCAGAGAATGTCTTTCATGTTTGAGGAGTTTATATATTTCTCTACCAGATAATATCTCATATAGAGCCACCCCAAATGAATAAACGTCAGATTTTACAGTTAAAATACCTGACTTTAAGTACATCGGGTCCACATACATATTTGTCCCACAAGGATGATCGATCGCGAAGTTTGTTTTCTCATTCAACGTACTTCTCAAAGATAGTCCAAAATCACCAATTTTTGCCTTCCAATCATCAAACAATAAAATGTTAGCAGTTTTGATGTCCCTGTGTATCACAACATCTTGTCCTAGAACACCCTCATGAAGGAAATTTAGCCCCGTCGCAACATCTATGCAAATTTGAAGTCTATTTCTCCATGTAAGACTAGGATCATCCAAATGCTTATCGAGACTCCCTTTTGAGGCATGCTCGTAAACAATGAGTTTTTCGGCTGTTTCATTGCTATATCCAATAAGACCAATAATATTTTCATGATTATACTCGCAAAGAATTTGTAGCTCATTGTAATACTGTTTCTCTCCCTGACCTTGACTTTTATCCAACTTCTTTACAACAATGGTAAAATGTTCATTAAGGTTTCCATCTACAAGTTTGCCTTTGTATACTAACCCAAAACCTCCCCCTCCAATACAATTGGAGGGGCTAAAATCTTCTGTGGCCAATTTAATGTCATTAAATGCCATTTTAAAGTGGTCCTTGTGATTTTCCTGTGTATCAAGAGACAATGGATAAGTAAATTCTCCAATAGT